>NC_088200.1:71234045-71236545 GCF_028769735.1 Zonotrichia leucophrys gambelii | reverse complement strand
GCTGCTCCAGCCACTCCCAGAGCCTTGGGCTGCTCCAGGGGCACCGGGGCGGCCTTTGTGACACGGGCACCTTGTGTCACTGCCCTGGGTGACACTGTGGTGCCTAAAGCTCTTTGTGACAAAGACACCTTGTGTCACAGCCCCGGGTGACACTGAGGGACACTGTGGTGCCCAAAGCCCTTTGTGACATGGCAGAGTCCCCCCGGCTGGGGGTATATAAGTGACACTGTGGGCCCTGGGCTGGCCAGTAACAGCAGAGCAGCCTTGTCTTCCAGGAGTCATCCATGCCAGGGGACATCAGACAGATAGACAGACAGACAGGAGGACAAGGCACAGCCCAATTCCTATCCCCTTAGCCCCATTCCCAGTTGGCTGCAAGAGCAGGCCCTCAGTGGGCAGTGGGCTGCTCAGTCCTGCCCTTGTCAGAGAAGGAGCCTTTGTCACCATGGACCGGGAATGGGAGTATGCCATGGATGAAGAGCTTTGCCACTGGGCAGATGTCTGTTGCAAAGAGCATTGCCTGTGGGCAGAAATGACACTGCAAGAGTATCACCGATGGGAAGAAGTGACATTGCAGGAACTCTGGGGAGCTGTGACACATCAGGAGCTGCCCTGGTGGCAGGTAGGTGTGACAGGGCAGTGGCCACATGGGACACAGCAAGAGCTGTCCCCGTGAGGAGAATGCCTGACTGTGCAGGTGGAGCAGGAGCTGGACGAGTGGGACAGTGATGAAGACGACAGATGCCAAGCGTTGTGCCTGTGGGAAGGAGAGATGACAGGCCAAGAGCTGTGCCCATGGGCAGAGAGTGTGATTTTGCAGCTAGAGCAGGAGCCATACCAATGGGATGACGATGAGGACGGAAGATGTCAAGAGTTGTGCCTGTGGGGACAAGAGGTGACAGGGCAAGAACTGTGCCCATGGGCAGAGAGTGTGACACTGCAGATACAGGAGGAGCCGTACCAATGGACTGATGATGAGGATGGCAGATGCCAAGCATTGTGCCTGTGGAGACAAGAGGTGACAGGCCAAGAGCTGTGCCCGTTGGCAGAGAGTGTGACACTGCAGGCACAGGAGGAGCCATACCCACAGGACAACGATGAGGGTGGCAGTTGCCAAGCGTTGTGCCTGTGGAGACAGGAGGTGACAGGCCTAGAACTGTGTCCACGGGCAGAGAGTGTGATTCTGCAGCTACCGCAGGAGCTGTACCAATGGGACAACAATGAGGGTGGCAGGTGCCAAGTGTTGTGCCTGTGGAGACAGGAGGTGACAGGCCTAGAACTGTGCCCATGGGCAGAGAGTGTGACACTACAGCTACAGCAGGAGCCATACCAACGGGATGATGATGAAGGTGGCAGGTGCCAAGCGTTGTGCCTGTGGAGACAAGGGGTGACAGGCCAAGAGCTGTGCCCATGGGCAGAGAGTGTGACACTGCAGCTACAGCAACAGCTGTACCAACGGGACAACAATGAGGGTGGCAGGTGCCAAGCATTGTGCCTGTGGAGACAAGAGGTGACAGGCCAAGAGCTGTGCCCATTGGAAGAAAGTGTGACAGTGCAGGTACAGCAGAAGTTGTACCAACGGGACAACAATGAGGGTGGCAGGTGCAAAGCGTTGCTCCCGTTGCAACAAGATCGGACAGGCCTGGACAAAGAGGCGACAGGCCTTTTGGACAAAGGCCTGTCTCTTTTGCACAAAGATGTGCGAGGCCTTGTGCCCATCTGCCAATGGGAAGAGGACAAGAGAAACTCTGAGAGCATCCTGGAGCTATGCCAAGGAGCACACAGCAGGACTGAAGAGCTGCTCCAAAGAGAAAGAGACGTGAGTGAGGGAATGCTGTCACGAGAGGAAGAATGTGTTGGCTTCTGCTCTATCCAGTGCCCAGAGCTGCAGGGGCAGCTGGAGCCCAGCCTGGCTGCACAATGCAAAGCAGGATATGCGGAACGCAGGAAAGAGAGCTTGATCTCTGCCCCACGCCGCCCCAGCAGTCCCACCAGTTCCTTGCCCATGCTGCAGGGAGGCGAGGCCCAGCAAGGGCAGCCGGTTCCCCGCGATGATGAGCGCCCCTCACTCTTCAGGCAGCTGTGCTGCTGCTGCTGCTGCTGCCTGCAGGCACAGCCCAAGCGTTAGCACCTGCCCCACGCAGCACAGGGCACAGCTGGCCCACAGCCTGCCTGTGCCCTGAGGCAATGTCTGTGTCTGTGCTGAGCTCCGTGTCCTGGGGGGAGCTTCAGCAACAAGGAGAGCTGGTGGAGAGCCTCAACGGGACGCGTTGGCATGCAGGAAGGGGTGAAGTGTTTGTCATAATCTGTCCCTTCCCTCCTTCCCTTCCATATTTTTTTCCTTTTTTTCCTTCCTTCCTTCCTTCCTTCCTTCCTTCCTTCCTTCCTTCCTTCCTTCCTTCCTTCCTTCCTTCCTTCCTTCCTTCCTTCCTTCCTTCTCCTTCCTTCCTTCCTTCCTTCCTTCCTTCCTTCCTTCCTTCCTTCCTTCCTTCCTTCCTTC
>NC_088200.1:71086545-71229045 GCF_028769735.1 Zonotrichia leucophrys gambelii | reverse complement strand
TTTCACCAGGGTCTGCTTCAGCACATTTTAATCATAAGATTATCAGATTCGTGTTTATCAGTGCAGTGGCTACAATAATACATACTCTGTCTCTAGGAATTAGTTTTGCTCTCAGCTCTTTCCATAATTATTTTTAACTAGACTATTCTGTGTCTGAAACAGTTTCTGCACTAAATAGTTTTTCGGTGGGATATGAAATTTAAATGGCAATAATTCTACTTGCTTTGCTCCACACTTGCCAGCGAAACCAGATTTTTTTTTTTCCTGTGTAAAGTATGCATTTTTCTGGTCACATTAACCATTTCAGCACCAGCTTGAACCTGCTATCCTCAGTTAACAAGGCCTAATTTTGGTGGAGGGACAGGATGAAGAGTGAAGCAAAGCTTTTTCTTCAGTGTGCTCAGCAAATTCTGACTGTGAGAAGTGCAAAGAGGAACAGTTCCTGTGGGTTGAGAGTAAAGCTTGGGGGAAGGAGGATTTCTCTTTTCCTACTTAGTCTGATCTGCAACTGGAACTAAAAAAATTCATTATTCTTCAAGGAGAAGATCAAGCCAGGCTGGATGTGTGCATGTGCTCCGCTACTCTTCCAGTTCTGCTAAGGCAATAATCCCTTCCAAAGCACAATTAAAATTTAATTTCTGGCAGTGACTATCCTTCACCTCTCTGTTTCTGAGAAGGATAAATATCAGACATTAAATTTTATTAAAAATATTCAAAACATCTATTCAGTTGTTGGGTGTTGCCACGGATAATTTTTAGGTGGCTTCTTCCCACAGCAGAGGGCCTGGAATTAGGTGATCTTTGGGGCCCCTTCCAACACAAACTCTTCTAGGATTCCATGATTCTGCCCAGAAGGAAATCCTAGTAATTGAGGCACTTAATGGGTGTGAAGTCTTTGCTTCTTTTTGCCAGGGTCGGGATTACATGTGTGAGACGGAATTTCTTGTTGGCACTCAGATGTTTATCAGTTCTTATCTATTTTACAGTCTCACAAATCCTGAGTTCGACAGCACTCCACTCTAACAAACTAAAAATGGCCCTGCATCTGTCTCTTCAAGGCCTTTTAAATATAAACTGCCCAATTTAGAAATAGCACCTAAATTATTTTTACTTTTAACCCAATAACCAACCACCTGTGGCTTGCAGGGTGGACTCATTTATCCAATTACACAAAACCACCCAACACATGGAGAAGAAGGAGAACAAGAAGGACCAGCCTCTGCTCTAAAATATCCATCTTGCTTCATATATATTACTGTATTCTAAAACCTTAAACTCTAAGTTTTCCACCATGTGGTATTTCACACTTCTTTTCAAACTCCACACCCACAATCCCAGTTCTGCCATTCCATTTTGGTAGCTTCTCCACAGCTTCAGGTCAATGCAGTGTTCTCTTGAGGGTCAGCTCCTGTCAGCACAGAATGCTCAAAATTTTCAATATCCAGGGCTCCAACACACAGGAACGTGTCAGGAGTGAATTCCAACTGGTCAGGCTGCTGAGCAGGGAATTTTGGGTGGAGATAACCAAGGGATCATGGGGCCATGTGGGACCCGAAACCTCATCCTTCCCTGGATTTTGGCACTATTCAGAGTGAGACCATCAGGTGGTGTCTTCATCAGGGCTGGGAGGATGGCCCTCTTCTGCAGTGAGTGCTGAGCAGGAAAGTTGCTGCCAGGGAGGGTTTTAAGGTGGCTGAAGGAATCAAAAGTGTTGGCAAAACCAGGTTTAGGGCAAAAGCGAAAGCGCGGCAAAGTTTGCTGGCAAGGTTCACTCTGCTGCTGACTAGACGGTTAAAGCACACAGAGAAAAAGCCAACAAAACCCTAAAATCAATCTATCTGAGCTCAAAATCAACCTAAAAAATATCTGTGTGGAGGCTGCGTAGTAGGTAAGGGGGAGAAAAGGGTGAGGGTAGAAAGGGCGAAAACATGAAGGAATAAAGAAATTCCTCTTTTTGAATCACAAAGTTAAGAGCGGATCCCAGGGTAAACTGAGCTCAGGGCTTGAACAACACATTAAGCCTAATGGTTTAACATAATTTAAACTTAACAGTACTTCATTGATAAGTGATAATTTTATAATTTATTTATAGGTTACAAAATTGATAGTTTTATAACTTATAAATCTTTTAACTTAACATGGTTTAAGTTGATAACTTAAACTATGTTAAGTTAAAAGATCTATAGGTTTCAGCACAACAGTAACTAATTTTCAGGCCTGGCTTACTTACAAATCCAAGTTACTTAAGGATCTGGGAGAGGGACATTCCTGACACATTTGCTGTGGCATTTTCATACCCACCCATGCATGGACCTAAAGGTTTATATATGTGAAAAAGTGCCCTTGAATTCAGTCACTGACTCATGCAGGATGCCTTTGCGTTGTCTTAGGGGATGAAAGTTGGGGAGTGGGGGAATCAGCTCAGGATCCACTGCCACTGCCAGTGCTCCAGTTACATAAAACTGGCTCTGAGAGTGCCCCACTCCCAGGAAAATGCTGCTGCTGTCCAAGAGAGCTCAAAAGTCTCTTTACTGCTGTTTATGGCGTTGCAAGAAGGTGGTTTAATCGTGATTTTTCACCCCGGCCATAATTCAGGTCAGTAACTTTCCTTGAGTGTTTGATGACAAAAACATTATTTCACTTGGACCCAGGCAATAAAAATCTCCAAGGCTGTTGGTGAAAAAGCAGGAGCTCGTTAGACGAAATTCTTGGGAGCAGAAGGTGTTTCTAATGAGCTGGAGAGGGGCTCAGCCCAGGTGCTGCTCATCAAAGCCGAGGTCTAACGAGCAGTTCTGAGTTCACAGTGCACCTCAAGAGCCTGGGCAGGGGGAGCTGAATGCACCACCACATCCTCTCCTTAACCAGGTGTGCCTGACAGGAATCCATGCCTGTGGCCGGGAGGTTGGGACTACGTCATGTTTTAACCCAGAAGGCAGGCAAGCACCTCAGAGCTGCTTGCCCACCTCATGGGGTGGTGGAGAGATTTGGAAGGGTAAAACTGATAAAACTCATGGGCTGAGATAGATGTTAATTGAGTTTAACAGGCAAATCAAAAGCTGTGTTAACAAGCAAGCAAAAGCAGGAATCCATTCTCCATTTCCAATGGCCAGGAAGGTGTTCTGGCCCCCCTGGAAATGCAGATCTGCCATGCGCAGCAGAGACTTGGGAAGACAAACACCACCACTCCAAACATCCCCCTGCCATTCCTACAACTTTCCCAGCTCTGCAGGCTGAGCATGGCACTGCATGAAATATCCCTGTGGTCAGCTGGGGTCAGCTGTCCTGGCTCTGTCCCCTCCTTGTGCTGGCCTGGGTGAGCAGCAGAGCAGCCCCTGGCTCCGTGTGGGCACTGCAGAACCCAAACATCTCCGTGCCACCAACACCCCTTCCACCACAAAACCAAAACAGCCCCGGAACAGCTTTCTTGACAAAAATTAACTCTATCCCAGCCTAAGCCCTGCATTACTTGGATGATCTTGAAGGTTGTTTCCAATCCAAACCATTCTGTGATTCTGTGGAACAGGTGACTCTCAGAACAGAGGAGACTGGATGAGTGCTATAATCTGATTTTGGGCATGAAAATTCATCCTCCATTGCTGCTGCAGTGCTGCAGAGAACACATTTCACAAAGAGAGGATTTCCTCTGCGCTGTGGGAGAGTCGTGGGCAGCACCTTGTGTCAGGCCCTTGGAGCTGGTAGAGATGCCCTGACCCTGGGTACCAGAGCCTGCAGAAGGCCCTGGGGCTGTGTTTGCCCTTTAGCTCTGTCACCCTGAACTAAACACAACATTTTTGATGCGAAACAAAATGAATTTTAGGCTGCTGAAGGGCAAAGTTAACAATGTGGTTGCTAGATTTGGATAGAGAAGGCAAAGAAACGAGGCAATTACAGCCCCTTATTAGCCAGCTGCACTTGGCTGGGATTCCTGCCTCCACTCTGCTTGTTTGTTTGAGGGCTGGCAGGATGGATTTGAGCTTGTTAGGGCTAGGACCAGGCTCCTGTAATGAGCCACATCCATCTGGCATCATCTGTCCCTTGCTGGAGCCTCCTACTTAGGACAGAGTCCGTCTTTAATGAACTGCTTTGCTCACCAAGGCTTCTGCTGAGTGTAAACACACCACAAAGCGAATTGTCAATAACCTCTGATCTTGATGGTTAATTTGGTTACTGCTTGAATTTATGAGCTGGCTGCTAAAGTAATCTGTCTGATTTCAGTATCAGCTGCTGATACAGAAACATGTTTCCAAAATAAAACTCCATACTGGGTTGCCCAGTGTCTTGCTTGGAAAAGCCAAGTGTCTGCTGAGGAAGGTAGGAGCATCCCCGGAAATGGAAAATGTAAACCCCCTCCCTCTGAGTTATTGCAATTTTGAAATGACGGGACTCTCAGGCAAAGATATGGGAATAGAAAAACAGTCCTTTAATGGGAAAATTAAAAATAAAAATGTAATAGTACAAAATAAAAACCAAACCAGTGCCAGAGTGATCACAGTCCCTGCCCCCTGAGTGCCAGGGCGGTGTCCCAGCCCCATCCCAGGGGGGCTCAGCCCTCCTGCAGTGCCAGCTGTGGCTCTGCTGTAGCACGGATCCTGCACAAGGGGGTTTTCCTCTGCAGCTCCAGGGCTGCTGCAGATGGGCCTGGGCTCCCTCTGGCCATGCAGGGAGCAGAAAGCTGCTCCTCTGGCAATGCAGGGGGCAGAGGCTGCTGGGGTGTCCCAAAGCTCAGATTGGATCCAGGTAGGAATGCTTGGCTCCTCCCCTGGGCGGGGCATCTCCCCATGGGATGCTGGGATTGGATGGGCCCTGCAGGGACACTCCCTGGCCATGGACAGAAGGTGATTAATAATGAATGGGCCATGGACAGAAGGTGATTAGTGATGAATGGGCCATGGACAGCAGAGAGCTCCTGGAGGGAGGATTGGCTGTGGGAGAGATAAAGAACAACTGCCCCATGGACAGCAGAGAACTGCCCACCTCTAACAGGTGGAAACAGAATAAAGTGTCCTATTTCTAATTTAGGACACACAAGTAGTTCTGTCACACTCTTCATCCGCAAATGATTCATTAATTCCATATAAATGTCATATAAATGCATGTTCTCAATGCATGGCTGGTGAATGCACATGGAATCAACTGAGCTTGTAAGGCTTTAAGTAATTAATTCTGCTAGCACATCAGATTTATTCATAACCATATCACTCCAGGGACAACTAAAATTATAGGCAAAACACTGGTGAACAAAGGGAAACAGCAAGCATAACATGGCTTTTTACTTGGGAAAATCTCAATAAGCAAATGATAAGTTGTTCAGGTTTTGTCAATGGATTAAAAAAGTTTTTAAAACTTTCATGTTGGAAAAGTCAAGTAGGCATTTTTTAGCTTCTTGTGAAATAAGCAGAAATAAAAACAAGCAAAAAAAGTGAGCTAAAACACTTTCTTGAACAGAAAAATGCATGTAGTTTTGGTTTTGGGTTACATAACCTTTGAATTCACCTTTGAATTCAAATTTTTGTCAACTTTTCAGTGAAAATAGTGGTTTCAAAATGAAAAGCCATGAATGGTGAAATTAATAAAAATGTTGACTGCAAAATTTTGGGAAGTTCAAAATAATTTTTTTTTTATTTCATTGTTATGTTGACCTCTTCCAGGTAACTTTGATATTAAAATTAATCTTGTGTTGGGAAAGTCCTCTTCATTGGGAGGGTTTTATCCTGCATCAGACCTGGGAGGACACATTGCTCTGAGTGATAGGTGAGACTGAAAAAAGTGCTCAGCATCTGCAACATAATAAAGGCTAATTGTCTGTTGCTTCTTGATGATGTCCGGTGTGACCAACATTAATTTTCTTCAGGATGGTTACAGATGAGCTGTGTTTTCAGCATTTGGGCTTTAGAGCTCAAATTCTGAACAAATTTTGTCTTGATGTCATTTGTGTCCATCTTGCCCAGGTAACAGGGAATCTCTCATTACTTTTTAAATTTTCATCTTGGAATAAGTGGGAGTTTTCTTTTGCCTTTACTTTTGTAGCAGTACCTGGTGATATGTGAAGTTTTTTGTACAACAAAAAGCTAAGACCAGGTTTACTGAAAGATTCTTTTTTTTTTGTAAGGAATCCCAAATTTACCAAGAGTCCTGCTTGCAGCACATTTATGTCTCATGGAAACAGAATACATCCTGAGCTGGAAGGGATCTAAAAATAACATTGAGTCCAACTCCTGGCCCTGCACAGGACAATCCCCAGAATCCCACCATGGGTGTGTTGTCCTAATGGTTTTTTGGAAAGGGAAATTCATTAATCCCTGAGTGTGTCTACATCCCCTTGCTCTACGCCCGCAGCCAAAATGTAGAGGTGTTTCTCTGCAGGGCAATAAACTATTTTTCCCTAATAAATGTTGCTCCTTTCAGTATATGTTTTCCCTGCAAACAGCAAAAAATTCACAAGACAAGCTGTCCTTATTTACACATTCACAAACCTTGCAGTGGTGCGCTCGTTTTGCAGAGGAATTGGTGCAGTGCTCGAGGCAGTGCAAGGCTGGCAGCCCTGAAAAATGAAGTGTTTCAACCACTGCAAGGCCTCCAGACTGAGGCTTCTCAGACTAATTTTGCCTGAACCTCTCCTGGACTGCCTGGAGCTCTGTCTTGTCATGGTGTAACCAGATCAGTAATTTTTCTAAAGACCAGATGGCTATACCTAATTTATTTTACTTTCGCTCATCTTTGTGTGATACAACCAGGGTTTTTTTGTGCAGATAAGTGTAACAAGCTATTATTCTTCTGTAAAATTAAATGTTTTTGAGTGAGATGCTGGTGTAGAGGAAGGGGGTCCTGGAGTGGGAGCAGGACTTTTGAGAAATGGAGGTGTGGGATATGAAGAAGAGGAGCAACCATGGGGTGATAAGATACAGGAGACCTTATAGCTATAGACAACTCATCATTATTCAGTTAAATAAGTGAAAACTGGGCAAAGTCAGCTTTTTGGGGTAAAAATGAGAACAAAAACCAAGTATATAATGTGAGAAAGGCCCTGTGCAAGTTGTGAGTTTGGACAGAATGTGACTCACAGAGTGGTGAAGAAAGACCAAAAGCACACTAATAAACATAAAATTACCCACAAGCAGGTCCTGGAGTAAGGAAGGAGAAACTCCCACCATCATCAAGCTGCTCCAAGTAAAGAATTCAGGGTGCTGAAAAGCTTCTGTGGTGAAAACATGAGCAAACAGCTGGGAAAACTGTTAGAATCCAGAAGTGTGTTTACAGTATTAACTATGTTGTGATTATTGAGGGATTTGGATTTGAGTTTTTGAGTATTTGTGGGTGGGGTTTTTTTGTTTATTTGTTTTGTTTTTTGGTTTTTTTTGGTATTTTTCCCCTTTTTTTGGTAACACTTTTTATTATTTTCCTTTAAATAACAGCTCTTTGATTAAGCCATTGTGGTTTTACTTGTCCTGATGTTATATTCTTGATTCTGAATATAACTGAACTGCTGTTCCTGGTCATGACAAAGTTTTGAGAGATACTTGGCTAGACCTGTACTCAGGGATATAATCTTGATTAGATTCTCACATAACAACTGGGCTGTTTTCACAGTGAGTGGATGGAATTTAGATTCCTATGCATTTATGGTTACCACTTATTTTATAATAATTGAAAGATGAATGGAAATAGAATCAAAATAGTCAATTGGTGTTTCGTGGAGGTTCTATTCCTCCTGCTCACCTTTTTCTTGTTTTACAGAGCTGTCACAATCAAGGCTGTTATCCCTGAGAGAGGGAAGGAGGAGCATTGGGATTGCTCTGAGAAAATAACAGGAATTCTGGCAATGACTTCAGTGTTACCCTTCTGTATTTATCACCCCCATTTTACTCAAATAAAGAGATAATGTACTGCATTCTTTGCTCTCTTACCCCTCCCATTTAACCAGCAGCACAAAGAGGGATAATTTCACTTCAAGCCTGGTGGATGGGATGATATGAAGAATTATGGGATGGTGTAAAACAGGGGTGTGGTTCAAAGGCAAGGCCCTGAAGATGCAATTTGTTTTAGGGAAAGAAGTCAAAGAGTCAACAGAAACCCATTTTTCTTGGGTTTGCCCATGACAAAGGCATTAAAATATAACCTGGTGCTCACAGCTTTAAAATTTGGGACAGCAAGCTCAATGGAAAGGAAAGCTGAGAGCAAACAAGGTGGGGACTGAAGACTGGGTAAAAACATGCAAAATTTTGAGGAACCCACCCTGAAAGCACATCAGGAAAAAACCAACCAACTAAAAAGGAAATGAGGCTGAATTCTATGGCATGGGCTCTTATTAACTATAAGGACTTGCAATTTTTCCTTAATAGAATAGAGGAAGGGGGGGAAAAGAGGAGATTTCTTGGAGGTGGTGAAGAGAGGAAAAGATACAGAGGTAGAAGAAATTGAAAAGCTCCCCAGAAGTTAAAAAATTATATCATTCAGCTGTTTGTTGGGGGATGTTTTGGTGTATTTTTGGGTGGTTTATTTTATTGTTGCTGTTTTTTAGTAGTTTGCTTTTCACTTGTAATTTATTTAACCTCTTTGTCCACAAATATTCACTAAATTAATTAATTAGGGCCTCAGTAAGCAACATCAACTTTGGATTCAGGTGAGTGAGAGAGAGATTATTCTCCCTTCTGCACAAAGAATTCGCTTTACCAAAGATATGAGGTGTCTGAAAATGACCTGACAACTCTCCACACAGACGTGATCTGGAGTTTTGCATTTCTCTCTGTGGAAGTTTCATTTTGTGGGGTTTTTTTTTGGTTTTTTTTGTTTTTTTGGTTTTTTTTGTTTTGTTTTGTTTGTTTGTTTTTGTTTGTTTGTTTGTTTGTTTGTTTGTTTTGTTAGGTTTTTTTTTTTTTAAAGCTCTGCATGCCAAAGAAAAATGCAGTTGTGTTTTGAAGGTGAATTTCTTGAGGGGAAGGAGAATGTTCTCCTACACATGGTGGAGATTTATGGCTGAATAGCATCAAATGAACTGTAACTGTCTTCTTCAAATTTTTGCTGGTATTCACAGGTGAACAAATTCAATAATAAAACATTTTACAGACTGCATTTTTTCTTTTTTAATTTGGGGATTTTTTTTAGCTCCAGGTTGATTGTGTCTGGTGGGAAGTGGTGTCCTAAGAAGTAAGGGTGGCGACTGGGAGAGAATGCTGGTGCCATGGAAAAGTTGTATTCAATTATGGCCTTTTCCCAAGAGGAATTCAATGTAAAGGCACCAAGTCACTGCCCTTCATTACTCCAGGATAGAACTCATTGGTAATAAAGTAAAAACTAAAATTTAAGTGTTTCTAAAGGACATCCTTTCTGCCACAAACATCCTCAAACTACTGTGCTGTATAAACTCAGCAATTTAGGAAGTCTGATGGGCTCAAGAATTCCAAGGCAACACAAGAAGGGAGATACAGAGGAAGCAAAGTACAGAACAAGACAAGAAAAAAAAAAAACAAAAAAGCAAAACAAAATATCAAAATGGCTTATCCTAATATCAGAAAATTCTGATGTCATATTGCTGAACAGATAATGCTGAGTGCACAGCTGTGAGGGGCAAGAAAAGTTTTCCAAACTGGCAAAAGCCTAGGTGAGGTCTTGGCAATGAAAAATACCTAGAATTTGTGAGTGGAAAGGGAAAATTGTTCCATAATCCTAAAGTCAGTTGTCAGAGGCTTGAAAAGATGAATATTTCATAGTGAATACCTTATGACTAATATTATGATTATGTTTAAATGTGCAGGATGTCTTTGCTGCTGTCACTTCAGCAAATGAATACATTAAACCATTTTGCTGGAATGTAGGTTTCCTGATCTCAAATCCCCCCTTTTAAAATCTGTATCTAACTTTTTACATTTATTTTCTGTTTGCTGTAGCTTAAACCTGGAAGGCAACTCAGCTCCACAAAGCCACTTTCTGGGGAGAGACCTGGAAAGGCAAAAATGAAGAAAGTTTAGGGTTGAGATAAAGAGAGGTCAATGGAGACGGCCCAAATCAACAAAGTTTTGGTTAGGATATTTGTTTTCAGTTTATATCTACTTTCTGCAAGTATTCAGTGATTAATCATATTCTCTTTAACTATTATTTTCCAGGCTTCAAATGCATTTTTGTTATCCCCACAAGGATAGTTTCACACCACTGTTACCCTCCTGGTGGTGCTCTCTACAGGCCCAACTAAATTGACCTTATTTTTGACTGGAAGTGACTTGAATCTTATTTAAAATAAAAAATGAACAAAATGAAACCTGCTTCATAATTTTCAAAGAGAACAACCTCAGTGTGTGCCAGGTATGAAAATACAAATTGAACAGCAGCATCCCCAGCATTTCCTGGAGTGTTTTGCTTTCATGGAAGCAGTAGCAGTAGTCTGTGAGACATTATTAGATGGACAATTTTACTTCATGAGGACTTTCTCAAGGCGATTTCAAAACTCACCCCTATCAGATCTGATTTATTTGAGCAGTTTGCAGTCAGTTTTGATTTTAAACAAAACAGACAGTTTTTGTTTTGGGTTTTTTTTTAATTTGGTATGTGCATTTCTCTCCCCACCTTAAGTTCTTCTTGCACTGGTTTAAATATTCCCTGCCCAGAAAAATGGATAAAAAGTGGACTATCACATTCAACAACATTTTTCATCTCATAAGGCATAAAAAAGTTATTACATTCAACCTGTATTAACACCAAAAGTAAGAGAAAAGCATTATCACTCAAAAAAGCTATTTTCTATGGGAATTTTTTTCTTTATAAAAAGAAGCTGCAATGCTGTGGTGAGTCTCTATTGAGCCATCTAATATTTATTTTAGCACCTTCAGGGTGAGTGCATCCCCTGTGGCACAGTGTCATCCTGTGGGCCCCCAGGTGATCCAGGGCAGCCACGGGGATGCAACAGTGCCAAACCTTTTGTTTAAAAAAAAAAAATAAAATCAAAAAGTCAGGTGCGACTTGTCTCAAAAGCCGCTTTTTGATGCAAAAGCTGCACTTTTGGTGGTGTTTGTTCAAAATTGCTGTGGGTGGTTGCAGGCCTGTGGTCAGGACCAAGGCCGCACGTGTGGGACAGCCAAGGCCCAAGGCTTGGCTGTGATGCTCGAGGAGTTTTTTCCTCACAATTCATGCTCAATCAAGAAAAGTCACATCCTAAGGCAGATTCAGAAGGTTTTCCATCTCCCTGGAACTTTTCCTTCCTTGCCCATTGTACTCCTGAAATAACTTTGAGTTGAAAGCTCGTGCTGAAAAAAACCTTGTTGCCGCTGACAAAATTATTTTGACTTTCAGAAAGGACTCACTTCCTCTGCATCAAGGAGCTGCAACCTTTTCTCCCCCCAGAGGCGGAATCTACATCCTTGCTTTTAATTTTTTGATGGTTCTTGGGAAACTTTTAAAACAGAAAAGGCAGGAAAAGCCCTGAGAGTTCATCCCAGGGTCTGGCTGGTGCCAAGCTGAACACTCCGTGACCCCAGGTGGATAAAGGCAATAAATCTGATTTATACACCTGCAAACATAATGCTGCTCCATGCAGAAGTGGTGAGTGAATGCTCTCTGGTGACCCTTTATGAAGGCAGAGTGTTAAAAGTGTTAATGTGATCAATAAAAAGGGAAGGGGCCTGGGAGTGGGACTCAATCTGAGCTGTCGAAGCTTTACAGAACATTGCCACTGAAATAAATATTTAGTAACTCTGCACTAAAGGTGCTGTTCTTATGACAGGATGAGTTTCATGCCTCACAGCACAAAAGTTATGAGATTTTTTGGTCTGTAATCAAATAACTGTATTTTTTTTTTTTTTTTGTGGGATAAAAAGACATTGCTCCTTTTCCTCTGACTTGCTGGTGATTAAAAGACAGTCCCACCTTTTACCCCCTCTGCCCTCCATGCTTTCTATTTTTGGGGAAAAAAAAAGTGCAAGCAGTAGGGGGGGGGTGGGGAAGAGTACAAAGAGAGAAGAGAAATAGGTAAAATAATAGGAGAAAATTGTGTTACCCACCTGAAATTGGTGTGGCTGTGCAATAGATGCCACTACATGGCACTATGACATGGTTTGAGGTGGAATTGTGGTTGCCTGAACCTTAAAAATGCTCCAGAGCTCATGATTTACATCACAGGGAATGCACTGAAGACTTAGACATGAAAAGTATTTGGATATAATATCAGCTCCAGTTGTAAAATAGAAAATTCTTTTCTCACTGCTATGAGATTACTGAGTCTCATACAACATGATGTTGTTTTGTAGCTACTTTTTGGTATTAACTAATTTCACAGATTTATTTTTAGACAAAATCCAGACCACTTCACATGAAGCTTCCAGCTGTGACAGTGAGGTGGTGCAGAACTGTGTGTGAGTAATGCATAAATAACAAAATTGTGGCATGTTTCAGGTGAGAAATTGGAGATTTTCAGACAGATTTGGAGGACTTTGGCAGGGAGGAGACCTCTGGAGAAGCTGTTCCTGCTATGAAATGCCTCAATAATGTTGAAGAATAAAATGTTTTCTGTCTGCTGGACTCCTCCAGGTGCTGCACAGGGACCTTGAAATTATATTTTCATGAGTGTTTCAGCCTCCAGGGACTACACCACACCCACCTAAGGGCCATTTTTCTTTTAAGTCATAAAATCTCTTTTTTTTTTTTTTTTGCCTATGAAGGGCAAAGCTGCAAGGGCATATTTACCTGACAAGAAGTTACCTGAGTCAGGTGAATGGTTGGGCAATGCTGCTGGAAACCAGCAGGAGAGAGATGGAGGGACAGGGAAATACTGTCCTGGTGCGAAATAAATTATAAATTTGACATTGAGCAGCCCAGAACTGGAACGTGCTCTGTGAGACAGAAGGGGTGATAAATTGGCATCTGAGTGTCCTTGAATCCCCACAGTGTGACTTCCCAGAGATAGGAAGGGAATGCCTCAGAAAACAGCACAGAAAAGAAGAGTTTTGCAAATAAATAGCAAAACTAGTTGTATGTTTAGTAATATATGGGCTGCAACCAGTAGCAAATTAGTTTCTCATCTAGACTCAGCATATTTCAGACATTTCAAGTTCATAAATAGCTTAAAATGCCTTGAATTATATTATTCTTGGTGCCTAGGACAAGCAGAGAGGAAAACTAAACACAGGTAGCATTTTGGTAACAAGGAGGTAATCCTTCCCTTCCCTTCCTTCCCCTTTTCTTTCCTTTTTTCCCTTTCCCTTTTCCTTTTTCATTTCCCTTCCCTTCCCTTCCCTTCCCTTCCCTTCCTTCCTTCCCTTCCTTCCCTTCCCTTCCCTTCCCTTCCTCCTTCCCTCCCTTCCCCCTTCCCTTCCTTCCCTTCCCTTCCCTTCCCTTCCCTTCCCTTCCCTTCCCTTCCCTTCCTTCCTCCTTCCCTTCCCTTCCCTTCTCCCTTCCCTTCCCTTCCCTTCCCTCTTCCCTTCCCTGAAACTTCCTTCCCTAATTCCCTTCCCTGAAACTTCCCTGAAACTTCCCTGAAACTTCCCTTCCCTGAAACTTCCCTTCCCTGAAACTTCCCTGAAACTTCCCTTCCCTGAAACTTCCCTGAAACTTCCCTGAAACTTCCCCTTCCTGAAACTTCCTTCCCCTTCCCTTTCCTTCCCTTTCCCCTTCCTGAAACTTCCCCTTCCCTTTCCTTCTCCTTTCCTTTCCTTTTTCTCCTTTCCTTCTCCTTTCCTTTTCTTTCTTCTTTTCTTTTCTTCTATTATAAGAAAGACAACCAAAGCACTAATTTTTAAAGCAATTTCTGAGAACACTTCCATCACTGTGGTTCCAAAGTCAACCCCCCAGTGGCAGCCAGAATTGTGTTCTAACATAATTTTCAGCTGGTTTTGTGTTTTTCAGCAGCACTTTTGACTCTCTCCAATCAGGGTAATTAGATTGGGGCCAGCCTCAGGTGTCCTGAGGGCTGCTGTCCTTTCCTGTAAACAAAAATGCCTAGGAAAATGAAAACCTTGAAATATACCTGTTTTCAGATGAAGTCTCACATGTACTCTGTGATGCAACAAATCTTCACTGATTTTGTGTTTCATGGCTTATCTCCCAAAAACTCCAAGGGAAAAAAAAATCAAGAAATCCTCGGTGAGGTTTCATGCAGTTTCAACAATTTATTTTTTCTGTGTTTTATCTCAATCACTAAGAGAAACCCCTCAATATTATTTCAATATTTGTTTGCTGGAGATATTGCCTTAATTCCCAGGAGAAGAATTTCTAGTGAGATATCCCAGTAGTGGAAATTGCTTCTTTATATTATGTCTTGGTACTTAATAAAAGTGTTGATTTATTAATTTTTTACTTTTTAGCTTCTTAAATGCTCACATGAGTCTTGCTTTTAAATGTACTGGGCATGCTGGAGTGGGGAGTGGAATCCACACAATCTGTCGCCCTCTGTAGTAATTTATAAAATTGTTAGCTCCAGTAATTATTATTATTTTAGTTGTTTTGTTTATGTGCTGGGGTTTTTTTTTGTGTGTTTTGGTTTGTTTTTTTTTTTTGTGGGGGGAGGAAGTAAATTCCCCTGTAATAAGAGAACACATTATTGCCTTCATGCCATTCAATTTATTCCATGCATTTTTTAAAATTATTATTCATGTGGCTGTTGTGAGCATGAGGTTTAATTACAAATACAGAGAAATATTCCAATATATTTTATTTTTGTGAAATATATCAAAACACCTCAGTTAAATGAATGGTTTATTATAGGATGAGCTATATATTAAGGTTGCTTTCAGTAGCTTAAACTGTTTTTTCCTAGAGCTTATTTATTCCACAAAATTGATAGTTGCAAGGAAAAGCTCTTCTGCTTTCTTGTCTTTTCTTTTTTTGGCTAAGCTTATAAATCCCAGCTGTCCTGCTAAGGTAACCACTACCAAATATACTTTAGAACACAATTTTCTCTGTCCCTTTACTGTATTGACTTTTGTAGAGGGAAAAAAAAAACCCAACCTGAACAGGACATGGCTAAATATCTGGTAATTTAAAAACAAACAAACAAAAAATAAAAGGAGAAAGACTTATAGTCAGGAAGGAAGCTTTTGAAAGCAGAGAGTACTGGCCTCAGTTTGCTCCCACTGAAAGTGCAATTATTGACTTCAGTGGATGCTGAGTGATGTCAGTACTCATACAGATTACAGATCATATATTTTTATTTTTCAAGACTGTATGTGTATTTGTATATATATATATATATATATATATTTTTTTTTTTTTTTTTTTTTTTTTAAAGAAGTATACTTACCTGCTCTGATAAAGAAATATAAAATTGCATTTGAAAATCAGGGGGATGAGGTGAACTCTGAGATGCTGCAGCCAAAACCTGAGGGGGACCTCAGGTCCTGTGGGCTCCAAATTCTGCTGCACATGGCGGGGGCACAACCTGGACATGTCATGCTGTAGCTCATAAAAAGGAGTTATTTACAAAACAAGTGTATTTTTTTTGGTTGACTGCACTAAAATCTTTCTGCAAGGACCTCCTCAGCTTTATCACAAAAGTCACACAGGGCAAATTTCGTCCCAGTCAAATATATTTGGTATTTTGCAACTGTAAAACAAAGCTCAGGTAGAGGACTTTGGAATAATTTAAGAGCAACCAGAACTCCCATTTAAAACCCAAACTCCTGGGTTTTAAAATGATGTTTAAAAAAAAAGTTATTTCAAAGGTTAAATCTCATGAAAGTCAGAGGAGCTTCTAACCCGTTCATGGCCACAAAAATCTTTCATTTGTGGCTGCAGAGAACTTTCAGCTGCAGCTCTCCAAGGGTTTGAAATGCTGGTTTGTTTTTCAAAAATGGTACAGCAAACCCCACATTTGGAGCCCTTATTCCAGGTTATCTTGAGTTATGGCCTTGCCCAGTGGCTATCCTTAATGGCTCATGTGTTTCTTTGCAGAGCTAAGAGCAGCTTGGGCATTCTTAATTACACACATTTGTTATTTGCACTCCAGCCAGCACTTCAGAAATATCCTGAATGTACATGCTTGTAAGAGAGTGGTAACATTTCTATATTTTCCAACAGTTAAATCCTGTAAATTCATCACTGTCCCTTTCTCCTTCTCAATCCGGGCATTGTCCTCTTTCACCAACATGTACTAGTGGATGTATATTTCTCTAATATAACATTCTTCTACAGGAGGTTTCTAGGTACTTCCCTTTCAAAACAATTCTTGCCACTTGTTTTTATATACAAACCATCACCAAACTCCTTTTAAGCTTTCATTTAAACTTAATTTCACAGCAAACCCACTCAAACTGAGCTTCCCAACTTTATTTTTCACGTCATAATTATCAGAATCTTTTCCAAAATATTCAATAATTTTTATCCCCAACCACATTTTTTCTTTCAACGAGGCTGGTCTCAACACACAGGGCTAAAAAATTATTATTTTTTTCTTCTTTTTGTTCTTGTTTTCTCCTGAGGCTGGGCAAGCTTGTGGGCTCAGAGAATAAAGGCTGTGGCTGTGCTCTGCAGGTGACACAATCCACAGGTCTGCTAAGGGGTCATTTTGCTGCTGGAGACAGTTTCCTGCCTTTGGATGAGACATAATGCCCATTGTGTAAAACACCAGGTGATCTGAATTCATTGGGATGTTATCTGCTGCTTCACAGTGGCTCCTGCTTGTTTCTATGTTGGAGGTTTTTTATTTTCTATTTTTTTCCTTCTTTTTTTCCCTTAAAAAAAAAAAAATTTGTTCCTTTCATACTCATTGCTGAAGATGCTGGGTGCATTTTACACTTTCAGGTTTCCTTGGTGTGTCTTTTCATGGCCTTTATTGATCAGGCAGCTGGATTTCCTGTTCCAACAAACAGCCAATACACAACTTTGTTGAGCCACATTTTATTTCCAGGGGGCATAAACAAACAATTCTGTTTTAAAAGTTTGTCTGCCATTAGTCTGCCATCTTAATGCTGAACTGCTTAATTTTTTCAATAATATTTTTGTCCATAGCTACACAGCAAATTCCATAGTGGTGTTGAAGGGTATTTTGATTTTTCATAGAGAAAACTAGACTTTGCAAAAAAATAAAAAAGAAAAAAATGTTGGTTCTCATTATCTTCACTGCTATTTTTTAAGTTTCTACCCATGATTCTATCAGGTGTCAGTCTTCCATGGCTTTTTTTCTCTTGGAATGGTCAGGTCCAAGATCTCGTCAGAGCATAATCATGTCTTTTCATCAAAAGTGTGGGGGTTTTTTTGTCTAAAGTCACACAGACCTTCACAAAGAAATAAAGTACAGGTCACATAATTCTTAAGTTTCATAATATCTGATTTTTTAAAAAATCTAAAATTAATGTAATATTAATGCCTGCTTAATGTACTATTCATTAATACAAATGAATTTTCATTATGCATTAATTTGATTATTGCCTCAGGAAGTCGTAGCTGATACTTCTGTGCCTAGAGGGGAGCACGATGATATTAAATTCAAACTTCACCTCCCTGAGCTGGACTTGCAGAGATGCAGCTCTGTGTGGGTCACACATCCTGGGAAGGTTCTGGACACCCAGATCTGCTGAGGCAGCTGCAGAATCCACACTTGTGGTTCCTAAAACAAGGAAAAAAAAAATGCCCCATCATGCAATTTCGTCTCCTTTATTTCTGTCGAAGAACGGAATCAGCAGGGGAAAAAAAGCCTAGCAGCTCTGTGTCTTGTGGAATCTTGGAGTCACAGAGTGGTTTGGGTTGAAAGGGGCCTTTAAGAACATTTTGTTCCATCCTCCTTGCTGTTCTTTCTGGGTTTTCTTTAATTAAAAAAAAAAAGTAATTAAAATTCATTTTTGCCATAATTAGCTGCAAAATGGAAAATACTTATGCCTTCAAGCAACTTTTTAGTGTCATGCTCCCTCCTTTATTATCAGGTCCTTATAATATTTGTTAAATTGTTACTGCAAATTTTGATTATTGTAATTTGTATGAAATAAGCCACGTATGTTTTTATTCAATCATCCCACAAGAGGGATTTTCCCTCCATATTCTTCCTTGAAGAAAAAAGATTAAATACATTTTAAAAGGGGCAGCTTTTCTTCCTGAGGATTTTGAGTGCTCCAATGAGCATCTGAAAAGTGGAAATCATTCCCTTGCCATTGACCACCCAAAAACTGAGGCATTTGTCAGCCCTGGCATTTGTTTCCAGAGGATGGATGTTGTGAAAACAGCATCAGCTATTCCAGGTGCTTATGAACAATTTCACCTTGTGCTTCTTATTGTGTTTCTGTAGAAAATAGACTGAAATCCAAATATGCTGGTTTGGGCTTAGGCATTTAAAATTGTATCCTTTATCACTTCAGCCTCAAAAACTTTACATTTCCAGCCAAAGAGAAACAGATAATGCAGAAGGTCGGGGCAGGAGAAAGTACCAGCAGAAAATATCTATTCCTATTTAAAATTCCTTGTTCCTACCAGGGATTGGCTTTTTTTTCCCCCTAGTGTTTTATCAGAACCCAAATCCAGCAAGACAAATGCTTATTCCTGAGCAAAATATTCCAATTTAAACATTCCACAGCACATTTACTTTTCTCATATGCGTGCACACACGCATATTTTATAGTTTAAGATTTCACTAGTGGCCCCTGTTAAGACTTTTTGGGGTGTTTTTTTTTTTTTTTGCCACAGTTGGTGTTAGCAGTTTAGCAGGATTTAACACGGTGTAGCACAAGTGCTGACTCTGTAGGAGGCAAAATGTTGTACGCAAGGTGGTAAAACCCAGAATAAACTTGGGGTGTCACCGTGATATTGTATGAAAAATCCCTTCACCAGGATTTCTTTTCCTGGGAAGCTTCAGCTTCTCCATGTTTTGCTGCTCTGGAAAGAGATTTGGAGAATTTTTTACTCAGCATGTGAATTGTTTTTAATTAATGACCAATCACAGTCCAGCTGTGTCAGGACTCTGGTCTGCCACGGGTTTCTATTATTCATTCTTTTCTAGTCTTCTGATGTATCCTTTCTCTTTCTTCAGTATAGTTTTAGTATATAATTTCTTATAATATAATAAATATAACATAATAAATATAACATAATAAACATAACATAACATAACATATAACATAACATAACATAATATAATATAACATAACATAATATAATGTAATGTGATATGATATGATATAATATAATATGATATGATATGATATAATATGACATAATAAATAATATAATATAATATAATATAATATAATATAATATAATATAATATAATATAATATAATATAATATAATATAATATAATATCAGCCTTCTGAGAACATGGAGTCAAATTCTCATCTCTCATTTCATCCTGGGCACCTCACAACATAACAAGGCGTCATGGACTGTGTCCCAGGCAACCTTCTGAGGCAGAAAAATTTGCAAAGGACAAAATATTCGTGGGGAAAAAAAATATTTTAAAAGATTGTTTAAAAAATTTGAAAAACCACACTTATGGGCCTGAGTGGATCATTGTGCTGCACTTGTGCAAAATCCTGTCGTGTCAAGAAGGGGAAGTGTCAGGGTCAAGGCCAAGAAGGATCACACAGAGGACCAGTGGAAATGTCTGTATTTCCCCCTCTGGAGGTTTCTTTGTGCTCCTCTTGGGATGTTCTCCCCATGAGCATCACGCCAGTGCCACCGGTTCTCCCTTCCCCTGTTCCCCATGCAGGTCCTGCCCCACAGGAACCTCAGCAGCTCTCCAGCCAGGAATTATTCTCCAGGAAATAAGGATTCTGTGCCAGCACAGCAGCCTGAATGACCTGAGTTTGTGAGTTTTCAACTTAAAAACTGTGCAGGTGCTCCATGTCCCTGTGAAGTTGTGTAAAACTCTATTTTATTAACATTTATTATTTCTGCTGATGCCCCACAGGCTGGGTGAACACGTTAATGATCTCTGCACATGGGAGGCTTCAAGCTGCTGCTATAAACAGCATTTCCATTATGGTTTTCAGCTGTGCATCCTCAAAATTCAACAGGATAACAAAAGCATTGCTTTTCACAACTTCTGTGTTAAGGAAAAAAAAGGAAAAGCTGAAATTCTGCAATGCTCAAAATTGTCAAGACACTGCAGTTATCTGAGAAATGACCAATAATAATAATAATAATAATAATCTCACCTTTCCAGTCCTTTTACTGTTGGGTGTCATGAGAATAAATAGTGATTGTGTCGGTTTTGGTGGAGAATGCAAACAAGGGAAATCATGTTTAAAATGAGATACTACAATTATCCTTCTTTTTCCCTTTCAATTTTCTTTGCACAGGCATTGGGAGATATTTTTAAAGTCATCTTTTAACTGCTATTATTTTGGTCCATTTCATAACATTTTGAGGCTCATAATTTCATTCTTTCTATTCTATCACCCCTTTGAAGCTATGTAGTATAAATCACAGACTAATGTGAAATGAACTAATAAATTGGTACATAATAGGCAATTTCTTTGTGTCTGCTGGAGTATTTCACCCACACTAATAAATACATTATACTGGATATTTGTAAGTGGCTTTTGAAGAATGCAAATTCAGGAGTCTGCACTTCTGGAGAAATTTAAACTCTTGACATTCAGCGCTCAGCGAAGACACAGGAATTTGGGCCTGGATGGTTTTGTTTGATTTGTATTTGTTTTCCTGGCGATAGAAACACAGTTACCTGTAGCCATGGAAGTAATTTGGGGAAAGAAACTCCAGCTAAGCAATGCAGAAAATAATCTCTTTATGATGACCTTGTGTCAGTGCCAGTGCAAAACTCTCTTCACAGCTGAGTGCTCTAGCCCTGGGGATTACTAATGATGGAAAGTAATAGCTTTTAAACTCCCAGTCACCTGAGCTGTGTGTCACACACATTTGTTCCCGTTGGAATTTTAAAAATGCATTTATGCAGTATCTTTGGGGATGTTTTCAGAGCAGCAGAATCACCTTGGTGATACATTTGCTTGGATTTCGGGCACATTGCAGTGAGACACTGTTAGTGATGAGTTACCTCCAGGGAGCCCAGCAGATCAGCACATGGCAATCTAGGAAACACTGGTGACACTCTGCTGTGTGCGTGTTCAGTAAAACACTCCGTGGAAATGCTCAGGAAAAAAAAAATTGCAGGATTTCTGCTTTGTTTCTGTTCAGAGAGACGGATAAAAAACAATCACTTGGATAATGAGAAGAAAAACCCAAATATTTATAAAAATATTTAAAAAATCCAAACAAGGTGTATCTCTTGTGACCTTCAGTTCATTCCTCTCTTTCTGCACATCTGTTTCCTACTGAGCACTGGCCAGCCCAGGTTTGAGACATCAAGCCCTGAAGATGCCAGGTTTTATTTTCTTTGAAAGATTCTACATCACCTGACTCTGCACGCAGGAAGTCAGTAGAAATTTTATTTTATATCCGGTTTGTTTTGAAATCCTTCCTTGGTGTGAAAAGCCAGGTGTCTGCTAAGGAAGGCAGGAGCCTCCCTTGAAATGGAAAATGTAAAAACCCCATCCCTCTGAATTATAATTTTGCAATTAAGGGGCTCTCAGGCAAAGATATGGGAATAACAGTTATTTATTTGGGAAGAAAATATAACAATAATGCAGTAATACAAAACAGCACAGCCAGAGTGCTCACAGTCCCTGCCCCCTGAGTGCCAGGGCGGTGTCCCAGCCCCATCCCAGGGGGGCTCAGCCCTCCTGCAGTGCCAGCTGTGGCTCTGCTGCAGCACGGATCCTGCACAAGGGGGGAGTTTTCCTCTGCAGCTCCAGGGCTGCTGCAGATGGGCCTGGGCTCCCTCTGGCCATGCAGGGAGCAGAAAGCTGCTCCTCTGGCAATGCAGGGGGCAGAGGCTGCTGGGGTGTCCCAAAGCTCAGATTGGATCCAGGTAGGAATGCTTGGCTCCTCCCCTGGGCGGGGCATCTCCCCATGGGATGCTGGGATTGGATCGGCCCTGCAGGGACACTCCCTGGCCATGGACAGAAGGTGATTAATGATGAATGGGCCATGGACAGCAGAGAGCTCCTGGAGGGAGGATTGGCTGTGGGAGAGATAAAGAACAACTGCCCCATGGACAGCAGAGAACTGCCCCACCTCTGACAGATGGAAATAGAACACACACACCCCTGCCACACCTTGCATTTCCAACCTAACACAAATCTAATACTCATTATTAATGCCAGACCTGAAAACCTGAAGCAGAGAAGCAGTGCTTTGCCAGGGGTGCTTATACCGAAGAATGGTTTGGGTTAAAAGGGACCTTAAAGCCCATCTCATTCCAAGCTCTGCCACGGCAGGGACACCTCCCACTGTCCCAGTGTCCAGCCCGGCCTCGGGCAGTGCCAGGGATGCAGGGGCAGCCCCAGCTGCTCTGAGCACCCTGTGCCAGGGCCTGCCCACCCTGCCAGGGAACAATTCCTCATTGCCAAGATCCCATCTAAATCTATGACCTTTCAGCTCATGATGTAACTTTGGGTGAACCTGAGGAGGAGTGTACAGCCAAGTGACTGCACTGCAAGATAGCTGTGTGATGTTAAATGAGAATTACTGCATGCATTCAGTCTTTAAGGAAAGGAAATTATCTACTTTCACTTGACTTATTTTGTACTTTTTAGCTATTTTTGAAATTTATCGAGACAGTGGGTTTTTTTAATCTCCAGCTGGAAGTGGATGATTAGTCACAGATGAGCAATTGTCATGGAAAAAAAAAATACCCAACAAAAAATATGTGCATTAGCAAGTAAAGAATGCAATAATGCAAAGAAGTGTATAATATGATTGTATGTAAAGATTTTAGTGAAGCATTTCATGTAACGGCTCATAAAATTTGGCCTGGAATGTATAACTCAGGTCAATTGGGAAAAGCCTGAAGAGAAAATTACCAGAAGATCATTAAAAAGGGCCATGATAAACAATAATGTGCTGGGATGTTGGAAGGTTGCTGTTGGGAAATCAAAAGGATTAACACCCACTGTCAAACACTCAACAGCGTGAGCTGGGCTCCTTTACAATCTTCCAGGCAATTTATTTTCTTCTTTCTTTGTAGAACAAGTGTTTCTGTGATAAAGAGCATTGAAAGCCCTCCCAGTGTCTGGAGGGTGCTGCCCAAACAAGCTAAACCTTTGGGTTTATCAGCAATTTATCAATAAACCTGGCTCCATGATGCTTATTTTCTTTCTCAAGCCCCTTCTGTCTGTCAAGAATCAGATTTTGACAGCAATTAGCACAGTGCTATCACTGAGGACTACCCCCTCCTTTGTAATATTGAAATCTTGTCTTTTGGCTCTGACAATGAAGCTAAAAATAATCATCTGCTTCCAACAAAACTCATCCTGTGGGATTAAATGTGAAAACAGAGCAGGTACACTCTGCTGGTTCCTTGGTGAGAAAAACAAGAAGTCACCACAGTTGGCAAGTGACAATTTTATGTTTTTTTGGAAATTTTTAAAACGTCCCCATGGCTGCTTCTGTCTGAAAGGTCTGGTTATTCACTGCTGCAGATTTCATAATTTTTTTTTTTCTCAAGCTGAGACAGTTTAATTTTATCTGTTGGGAAAAGTGGTGAAAAGAAAAAACAACCCACCTACTGGAACCAGCAGAAAGCACTCGGAGGATGATGGAACATAAAACAGCTCAGTGTACATGGTCAGGTGGTTTAATGATGCAGTTTTGTTATTTCGTGATAATTAGTGTCACTTGCATGAAAGCTCAACCCTAAAATATATTGATTTACTCAGAAATTATCTGCTCCAATGGTACCCTTAGGGACAGCTGTGAGTAATAACAGAGGGAGGGGATGCTGGAGCTGGATGGAAATTCAGACAGATGGGCAGGCAGGTGATTTACAGGAGTGTGGGGTATATAGGTACAGGCCTTCTAATTAAAGAAGAAATTACAAAAAAAAACTTTGAATGAAATGAATAATTTCTCATGTTATGTGACTGAAATGGAGACTCTCTCCCCTCTGCACTCATTCTGACACTTGTGAGATCATTACTTTATGAATCAATGTTCACTTCTCTTTCCATCTCAGGTTTCTTATGTAACCAGCTTTGTTAATCTCAGTTTTTTCATTCTGCCCTCATTGCCAGGAATTGGAGAGGTATCTGCACCCCCAAGAGTAATTTTAGTTAGGGTTAGGGTTATTTGTCTTATAGTATTTAGTTAGTTTAGGGTTATTTCTCATCCTCTGAGGAGCTGCCAGCACCTTTCCTTGTATTTGCTGCACCCAGATATACAAGTTGAAGAAAATTATAATGGGATGTTTTTATTTTTTGTGCTACAACGAAACAGGGGACAGAGGAGTTTTACACCAGATTCTGTGCTGACCTGGTACTGAAATTACTAGCAAATTTTTTAATTTTAGGCAGCTGGGCAAGGGGAAAAGGGGATGATGGTTCACTGTCATTACAATTGCTTGGTGCATGCAGGACCCTTTCTCTTATTGCTCTGGTTAAATACACACTGTAATTTTTGCATCTCATCCAAAATGCAGGGGGAAAAAATTGCTGAAAGATCCTCCCTTTGATAGTGGAAAACAAAAAGCATGTGAAAGAGAATAAAAAGATGTAAATGATACATAAACTAAGTAAATAAATGAACTGGAGAGCTGTTTTTTCACTTCTCTTAGACTTCCTGATCAGTAATTTATAGTCTATAACAATTTAATGCTAAAACCCTATATCTAATGAACCCATATAATTGTTGTCATATCCATATAATTACTACTTTTCAAAATCCCCCTTTATTGGAATTCCAGCATTCCCCTCGTCCCCTTTGTTTTTCTCTGCTTTTACTTGCCTGTAGTTCCACATGGCATGCTTATCTCCTAAAAAAAGGTTTTAAAAGCATAATATATTCATGTAGAAAGAGATCATGGTGACAATTGAAAGGATCTCTCGAACTGCATCTTTTCTAGGAGCCTTGTTCAAGCTGTGCTGCATTATTCCTTTGTCAAGGGGTGAGAAATGCATCGTGTGCCCTCTGAACTCCTTGACTTTAGGGACTGGGGAGTATAAAGCAGAGTGAGCTCTGATACCACAAAGGTCCCAAGATAAACATATTTAGCAATTATCCTCAGCAAGATGGGGAAAGATCAAGCAAGACCAATCAATTTTTCCAAATCAGAGATTCCATCTCACTAAAACGAAACAAAACAAAACAAAACGAAAAAAACCAAACCCAAACAAACAGAAGCCTGCTTTTATTCTTCCCAACACCATCCCCATGGCCATTTTCCATCTGGATGTTCTTGTCAAGAAAAGGGAAATATCAGGAAGTTGCTCATGTCAGCACAACATCAGAGCAGTGCCATGGAAGTCAGCCCAGGTGACCCGGACGTAAAACTGGTTAAACCATCAAAATCAATACTTTGGAAACCCAGTTAAACCATCAAAATCAATACTTTGAAAACCCAGTTAAACCATCAAAATCAATACTTTGGAAACCCAGTTAAAACATCAAAATCAACACTTTGGGAGGAGCTATGTCCTCCCCCAACCCTGATGGCACTTTGTGACAGGTCCACACCAGCCCCAGCCTCCCACAGCAGCTCAGCCACAGCCCCACGCCTCTCCTGAGCCTGCAGAGGCCCCTACTGATATTTCCAGATGTTCTACTGATATTCCAGCTGATATTTCCAGACCTGCACATGTCCAGCCTTGTGGACAGGAGAAATATTGTATTGGTGTTGCCTGCAGAGGAAGGCAAGAATTATGAATCTGACTCCACGTTCTCAGAAGGTTAATTTACTACTTTATTATACTATATTATATTGAAGAATACTATACTAAACTATACTAAAGAATACAGAAAGGATACATACAGAATGCTAAAAAGATAATAATGAAAACTTGTGTCTCTCTCCTGACACAGCTTGGCCCTGACTGGCCAAAGAGTGAAAACAACTCACAGCAGAATCCAATGGAACACTCACCTGTGGGTAAACAATCTCCAAACACATTCCACATGAGCACAACACAGGAGAAGCAAATGAGATAAGAATTGTTTTCCTTTTTCTCTGAGGCTTCTCAGCTTCCCAGGAGAAAAATCCTGGGTGAAGGGATTTTTCAGAGGATGTGAATGCCACAGAGAAATGTGTCAGGACCCTGCATTTTGCATGAGGGTCACATGTTTTCACCCAGGGCTGGAGGATTTCTGCTGTGCTTTGGTGGGGGTTTGCCCCCAGCTCCAGTGTGACAGTGTTGTCAGCAGCCTGACAATTCTCTCCAGATTTATCCTTTTGAGGGCTCTGTGCTGACCCAAGGTGTGCAGGAAGGCAGAGGAGGAGAATTGGAGAATTTAGATGTTGGTATGGGTATTTTTGAAGGAAGGTCTTGTGAAGAACAAACACAGTTTGTTGCTTTGCTGGGCTAACCTTGAGCTGCTTGTTTGTTTTTTTTTTTTAACAGCTTGCTTGAAGAAGATTTACTGTCTCACTGTTCATGGGTGGCTGTATTTGAACCAATATTATCTGTGTAAAGTGCGTTTAAAGCTATATATTTCAGAAACTTCCATTGCTTAGGAAAAGTCTGAAGGTGGGAGTACATTGTCTAAAGCAGGTGTGCTGGTCAGAGCCATCAATTAAAACTTTCCTGCTTAATAATTCTTTTATAAAAGGATTTTATGGTTGTGCATCAGAGGTGACACATATCTATCAGTCCAAACTGTTTCCAAAGTTTAGAATGCACAGGTCTCAAACCACTGTGAACTGCTGCCTCTTTTGACTGGCATTTTGACTTCACAACTTTTTTCACTCCCTCTCCTTGATGAAACTTGATTTTTGTGTTAAACTTTTTTTTAAACCCTCACTTTCATACTGGATTGAGCGTGTTCAAAACGGCCTGGCTCAAGTCTCTATTACATTTGCCAAACCATATAATAAAACCCACTGAACTGAAGGTCTCCTACATATTTATTTGTTTGGGATTTCAAGGAAGCAGCTGCCCATTGTCATGTTTCCTGAATCAGTGCTGCTCTGAAGGAGTCACTGAGTTAATTGGTGCTGTTAAGCCCGTGGTGCTTGCTCAGTCTGGCAGCTGTGGGGAAGGTCAGGGGAGGTAAAGCTGTGCTGCCCAAGCTGCAGCAGCCCTGGGAAAACCTCTGGTCACTCTGCCAGCCCAGGCTCAGCACCAGAGCATCCTGGGGACAATGGAACACACTTTTTGTGTCCTGCGCTCACAGTGGCTGCCTTGGTTCGGAAAGAAAGGAGTCTGCTGAGGAAGGCAGGAGCCTCCCCTGAAATGGAGAATGTAAACCCTCCCCACCTCTCCCAATTGCTATAAATTTTAAAGTAAGGGGCTCTTAGGCACAAAATATGGGAGCAGAAAATAACAGTTCTTTAATAGGAAAGAAAGAAAAAAAATTAAAAGGATAAAATGAACAATGCAGTACACTAGAACAACAGTGACAGAGTCAGAACCCAACCTGACACCCTGTGGGTCAGGGTGTTGGTGGCAGTCCCATTGGAAATGTGTCTGCAGCCCTCCTGCAGTGTCAGGGGTGGTTCTGTTGGAGCAGGGGGATCCGTAGAGAAGGATGTATTCTTCCTCTGAAGATCCAGTGGGAGGAGAGACAGCTGCTGTTCCTCTGGGGAATCCCGTGGAGAAAGCCGTGCTGGTGTCTCAAAAACCTCTGGGTTATATCTGGGTAGCAATGTTTGGCTCCTCCCTCTGGATTATATCTGGGTAGCAATGCTTGGCTCCTCCCTTGGGCTCACATCTCCCAATGGGATGTTATAGTTCTTATCAGCCATGCAGTGACATTCAATAGTCTGTTATCAGCAACATCCCCTCCCGAGGGAGGTGTGAATGTGGTCACTCAAAGAGAGAGATAAGGCAAACTGCCCACTTGACAAAGGTAATCTGCCATACAGATGGTAATGGAAAACATCTTGCATTGCAATCTTCAACAGTGGCAGTCCCCTGGGATTTGCCACTGGATTTGCAGCTGGATTTGCCTTTGGATGGGATCTGCTGAAGTGGATCACCCACCGAGCAGGCTTGGCCATGCATGGCTCAGCTGTGCTAAAATATTCAGCGCAATACAGCACAGCTGCCACTGAGATATGTAATGAAAATCCTTTCACTGGGATTTTTCTCCTGACGAGCCTCAGAAAAGAAATGTAAACAATAATTATCTGACGGCTGTGGAATGTGGTCTGGAGATGGTTCAGCAACAGGTGCATCTTTGATTGGTTGCATGTGAATTGTTTTTAATTAATGGTCAATCACAGCCAGCTGTGTCAGACTCTCTGAGTTTGTCACAAGATTTTATTATTCGTTCCTTTCTAGCTTTCTGATGTCTCCTTTCTCTTTCTTTAGTATAATTTTAGTATATCATTTTATTTTAATATAATAAATATAATAACAATTATATGTTCTGAAACACGGAGTCAAGATTTTAATCTCTTCCCTCCTCCTGGGGACCCTGGAACAACACCACACGCAGCCATGACATTTCCCTTGCCAAAAAGAGCAAGGGAAGGAGTCCTGTGCCCTGTGTGTGTCTAGTTTCTGCCTCCTCTTGCAGTGGCATCCATGATCTGCCCAAACCCAACCAAACTGCTGATAAATTCTTCAGTTTTGTCTAGGTGCACTCAGCTCTGCACCTGGAACCTGTGGTGCCCACCAGTCTGGGTGCTGAGAACATTTTTCTAGTGATCAGCCCACAGTTTTGTTTTCTGCCACAGATTCCTGTTTTTCTGAGTGTCCCACGGGCTTCACAAATTGTCCATTTTATAACGTTTGAGTTTCTGTCCCTGCCTCCCCTTGAATTCATTTCTGTTTTTGTGAAAGTGCAACTGTGCATGAAAATGTTAAGCAAATGGTGCTAGACATTTTCTACACTTTGAAGGGAAATCTTTCCATCCAGGCATGGGGGAATTCTTCAATATTTAATAAAAAAAAAGTGTATACTATTTGAAATAACGAATATTAACACCTGCTGACAGTTTCTGGGTTAAGTTTCTCCTCTGCATGGGTTTGTTCCTTGTGACTTCAGAACAATAAATGTAAAGATGGTAAGTACTCACAAATAAAATAAAATATAAATAAATAAAATATACATTCCATTATTATTTAGGTAGAGCTTGAATTTACTGAAACAGAGTTGCACTTGGTTATATTAAAAACCAATATCTGAAACAAGGGGAAATGTGTTCATGTTGAATGAACACTTTGTTCAAAAGATTTTTCAACATTTTTAGGTGCAATATCCAGAATCAGACACTTCTGAAAATGTATGTGATTAAGAATTATGATTAGGAGCAGAAAATAATAATCTGAATTTAATTTACTCCCCACCACCTTGGTTTCTATAATTAATGATGTAGAACTTCACCTACAGAAACAAACCTTGAGGAGCCTCTAGCTTTTAAGTGCTTTTCATCACACACAGACTATTTCTTTCTTTCTTTCTTTTCTTTCCAAATAATGAGCATAATTTTATGACACGTGTTTCACATGCCTTATAAAGAGCAAAATACTGCCTCAATTAGAGAGAGGCTTGAGCTGCAAAAAGACTAAAGTGTTCAGCATTCATTGTCTTCCTTCAGGCTGTGAGGATAAGGCATAACCTCTCTCCTGGTGGTAATTGTTTGCTACATTTATCACATTCATTTTCCTTCCCTCTCCAAGTATGGCTGGGGAAGGATGGAAGAATAGGAATGGCTTCAGCAAGAGGGATTGAGGAAGCCTTATCCTCAAATATTACGTAGCATTCCACAAAACTGGAAGAACCATCCTCTGCATTAATAGCGTTTGTTGTCTGCATGATATCCGACCAGAAAGTGCTACACTTTATGAATTTAAAACTCCACCACTGAAAGTGAAAGGAAGACCTGAATTAGATGCACATTTAATTTTTTATAAGTACATTTGCATGATGCATCTGTTCTAGGCAATATTCTCAGAAAAAAAAAATATGGTTATACACTCACAGAATGGTTTGGGTTTAAAAGGGACCTTTAAGATTATCCCATTCCAAGCCATGGCAGGGACACCTCCTACTGTCCCAATGTCCAACCTGGCCTTGGGCAGTGCCAGGGATCCAGGGCCTGCCCAGCCTGCCATTTCTTCCCAATTCTTAGGGAAAAATTAGGGAACCATTTCTTCCTAATTCTTAACCCAAATCTACTCACTTTCAGTTTTACACAAATTCCCCCTCGCCCAGTCACTGCATGTCCTTGTAAAACATCTCTCTCCAGAACCCCTTTAGGTACAGGAAAGCTCCTCTAAGGTGATATCGAATATTTCCACTCCCTTACTTCCAACTTAATTTGGATTAAGATCAACAAACACCTTTAAGGGACCACAATATATTAAAATCCCTGCAGTGCACACTGGCTTTGAGAGGAAAGTCTGACGGAATCAGAGCAGAAAACAAAGGGGCATGAAGCAAACCACTGTACCCAGACCTGATGGCAGTGGAGAGGCTACAGGAAAAAAAGCCTTTGTGTTTCTGGGAGACTCCTAGATCTGGCAAAAAGTCCTGGCATAAATAATGAGCAATTACAAAAAGGCTGAATATTGTTTTCTTGGAGTTTGCTAGTGAAGTCCAAGCATAAGGGAGACACCTACAGATGTGCAAAACACACATTTGGCTATGTTTCAGAATCAGAGGGGCTTCAGAGGATGAACTGCACTCCTCACCCATGTAATTGTGTCAAAACCAGGCAGGTGGGATGTTGCAATGGGGGAATAATCCTCATTTGGTGGGCTGGGGGATGCTCACAGGCTCAGACACACCAGCAGACCCATCGCTGGGCAGGGGCTATTTACAGATTACAAACAGGACAGGGCTGCTGTGGAACTGCCTTGAGCTGTTTGATTTTCCGGCATCACTCTCAGTCCATGGCTATGGCAATGGGAAGATGGCAGCAGTTCACATCCCAGGCAGCAGACACAGAACTCAATGTCACAGCTCACTTTATGAGCTTTGTGACCAATCACACAAAGCAAAAGCACACTGACAGTATTTATATCTGTATAGTGGATATTCTATATTGACAGTAGTTCTATCCAACCACTATAAGCACAGGTACCTTTGGTTAAACAATGCTTGCTCATTTCAAACACAATACCTGCTTGTGAGCCTTCAAACACATTACACAGAGCTCCATTATTAAGCTTCAACCTTCCTAATATCTTGCTAGATAAACTTTCTGCAGCTTAGAGAGTTATTCTAAACAAGCATTAATACACAGACCACTGTTCTATTTGTCCTTGCTTTTCTACTTTTTAAATAACTTTTCTGCTGACCAATCCCATGGCTGCTGCTTAGCTCCCATCACAGTTCTGCTGTCTCTGGGGCCTGCCTTTTGCAGCTTTCCCAAACCCTCTGATTTTGTGGATTCCCGCACTCACCCATCCTGCAGTGCCACTGTGGCTTTCCTTGGGGCCTCCCCATGAAAGAAGGGGCAGATTCCTGCTCCTCTTGCAGAGAGAAAAGGTGAATTTCCCTCTGTCCCCTGTCTGGGAGGGTTGGGATGGGGATGGTGAGGGTGCTCCCATCCTCCCATCCAGGCAGTCCTACACCTGTGCCACATCTTGTGCCAAGGTGTGGAAGAGGCACCATCAAAAGCTGCAGGCACAAGGGAGAAAAGCCCCTGCAAAGTTTGTGCCTCAGTTGCTGCCTTCCCTGCGAACAGCTTGTGGCACCATCCTCTCTGGCTTGCACATTAATCTGATGGTTTTTTCTTCGTGCAAATAAATCTGATGTTTTTTCTTCGTGCCTCACCTTTCTCACCTTTTATCTGCTGCCTGTTTTTCAGGCATTCACACGGGCAAAACCAAACGCTGTTTTCTGGGTAAATAAGCAGAGTAACACAGAACATATTAGCAAGCACTGATTTTTTTTTTTCTTCATTGTACTGAGAATTAACTCTTTGGTCTTTTCTTCATTGTCAGCTGTGAGGAATAATTAACATCGGACAAAGAAGGAGTGCCACTGTGAGGAGCAGCACAGCTGAGATCTCCTGTCTCATTTGCAATTGTGCCTGGAGCTAACAGGATCACATAGCAGGCTGGGATCCTGCATAATTAGTTAAGAGACTTCAATGTAATAGAAATAGAAGAAAAAAAGGGTCATGGTGAGGAGATGCCAGTCATGCAGCCGTGTCTGCCTCCTGCATTTTGCAGCCTGTGTGGTAGTACCAGGCAAACCTGGGAATGACAAAAATGACAAAACCCATCCCACCTGCACACACCTGAGGAGGCCAGGGAAAAGGTGCCTCTTGCAGCTTTGCTCCCCCTGCTTCTGCAAATGCACCTCAAATTCCAGCTTGCACACTCAGACTTTTTTCCCTTCCTCCTCCTCTCACCTACCACAGCACCACCCCTTAACTCCAGTTTAATAAAGGCTGTGGATTAGTACTTGTAGGGATGATCTTCCCTGTTCCCAAAGTAACTAATTCTCCAGCATGCAATCGGGTTGTTTCAAGATGGAAACAGATATAGGAGAGGCGCCTGTGAAATGCTTGAGACTTGCATTAAGGCAACGTTGACATTTGAAAATAACTTTAGCCAGAATTGTGTCAAATGAACAAAGCTTTCAAGCAGGTTGGCTTTAAAATTAATTTAAGTTAATTTAGGCATGGGAAAGTCAACTGCTCAGAGCAGACCACACTTCTTAGGGACTGGGAGACCTAGAGACCCGCAGGGCTGCTGGGGGATTAACTTCAGATGGAGATTTACCCTTTTTCACTTCCTGTCCCTCCATAGCGACTATTCAGTCTAAATAAATTGGATAAAAGGCAATAAACCCAAATTCTTTGCTGCACGGGGTTGGGACAGCCCTTTTGGATGGGAGGTGCTGGCTCTGCCTGTGCTGTTTTTTGGCAGTGATGCTGCATGGAGCTGCTGCATGCAGGGGCCAGCCCAGTCCTGCCTCCTTTCACCCACTCTTCCTTCAGTTTCTGTCTGCTCTGGACCACAGGGAGGATACCAAGCCAGCATCACTCAGAGATTTTGAGTCAGAATAGGAGCGGGAATCAACCTTCCGTATTTCTGATTTGCTCCTAAAATCCCTGCCAGGGGTGGTGCAGAAACTGGGAGCTCAGGAAGGGAAGGACTGCTAGGACCCCACTGCTGAAGTGCTGGCAGCAGGATCTGTGCCACGTCCTCTGGCATCTGGGATCTGGTACAATCAATATTTTTACAGCAGAGCTAGAGGAAAAACCCCTGGGGAAGAGGATGGATAGGAAAAGGGGAGGTTGTCTGTGATGGTGCTCACAGGGGTTTTCGGGTGAGGGAAGAGATGAGGATCTGACTCCGTGTTTCAGAAGGCTTGATTTATTATTTTATCATATCTATTACATTAAAACTATACTAAAAGAATAGAAGGAAAGGTTTCATCAGAAGGCTGGCTAAGCTAAGAATAGAAAGGAATGATAACAAAGGCTTGTGGCTCGGACAGAGAGTCCGAGCCAGCTGACTGTGATTGGCCATTAATTAGAAACAACTATATGAGACCAATCACAGATCCACCTGTTGCATTCCACAGCAGCAGATAACCATTGTTCGCATTTTGTTCCTGAGGCCTCTCAGCTTCTCAGGAGGAAAAATCCCAAGGAGAGGATTTTCATCAAAAGATGTCTGCAACGGTTATCAAGGTGCCTCTGCCCAGCACAGCCTGGTGTACACGTTCCCTGGTTTGAAGTGTCTTGCTCTGGCCAGGGAGAACCAGGCCAGACTGCCTTGAGACAGTGAAGGAATGCTGATAAGGCTTGGCCTGTTCAATCCAAACCCTGCTTTGCTGCAGTTCAGGCGATGGCCTGGGCTGCAGAGCTGTCAGCACGTGCAGCTGATTCACTGTGGCACCAGAGCACAGCCAAAGGGGTCACACATCTGCACAGAGGGCTCAGAATAAGGGGGGGAAAGGCAGCTCTGAGAGGGATTTACCAACAAACTGCACCCATGGAGATTTTCACATAGCAGTGCAAGACGATTTCAGCATCACTTGTGAAAGACATGAGGTGAGAATTATCACTGGCTGGGGTCTCTGTACAAATCACAAACAGGACAGGGCTGCTGTGGAGCTGCCTTGAGCTGTTTGATTTTCCAGCATCACTCTCAGTCCATGGCTATGGCAATGGGAAGATGGCAGCAGCTCACATCCCAGGCAGCAGACACAGAACTCAATGTCACAACTCACTTTATGAGTTTTGTGGCCAATCACACAAAGCAAAAGAACACTGACAGTATTTATATCTGTACAGTGTATATTCTATATTGACAGTAGTTCTGTCCAACCACTGTAAGCACAGGTACCTTTGGTTAAACAATGCTTGCTTATTTCAAATGCAATACCTGCTTGTGAGCCTTCAAACACAATGCACAGAGCTCCGTTATTAAGCTTCAACCTTCCTAATATCTTGCTAGATAAACTTTTCTGCAGGGGAGTTATTCTAGACAAGTGTTGATACCCAGACCATTGCTCTATTTGTCCTTACTTTCCTACTTTTTACATCATTTTTCTGCTGACCAATCTCATGGTTGCTGCTTGGCTCTAATCCCAGTTCTGCTGTCTCTGAGGCCTGCCTTTTGCAGCTTTCCCAAACCCTCTGATTTTGTGGATCCCCAGAAGAACCAGAGTGTGCTCCTTGGGAGCCCTGGGTGGGTGCCTGGCAGTAGCACAGTCACGAATCACACCACCACTCATGCTGGGGCATCAATGGCGCATCCCACTCCCCTCCAACCTCAACAAGGTCCTGAGCTCTGTGAAGGTGTCAGGGTGTTGGCTCATTTGTTTTCTGGCGCCATCAAAGGGGTCTCAGCAGCCCCTTCCCTTTGGTAGGATTGGCATGCCAGACCATCCCATTGTGGAGTTTTAGCTCTCTGTTATCTGACTTCAGGAGAATATTCATCCATTCATGCAGTCTAAATACCTGGCAGACATGAATCTGAATAGAAAGCCACTCATTGGAGAAGAAATTACCCACAAATGCTTTTTTTTTTTTTTTTGGTTTTTTTTTTTTTTTTTTTTTTTTTTTTTTTTGCAGGCCGGAGGAATGCTTGCGGCAGAGGCGAGGGGAAAAAAGATTGCTGAACGTTCTCAGTAACACCCAAACGCTTCAGCTGAAGCGCAGCCTTTTATGCCACGAAGGGATTGACTGGGTCGTGTTTGCTGAGCCGTCCCTGCTGCCCATGGTGTGTTTGCAGACGTGGGCTGTGCGTGCCTTTCAGGCAGCTCTGGGACCTGGGGCGAGCTCTTCCTCCACCACATCACACCCAGCCCAGGGTAGGAAGCCTGGCTTTGGATTCCCAGAAATATTTGGGGAATGCGGCCGTTTGCTGGGCGGAAAAAAAGCCGCTTGTGAATAGCTGGTCTGGCTGCCACGGCTGAACAACAATTTTTCTGTCAGGGCTCAGGGGCTGGGGAGGAGCAGGGAGGTGGAGCAGCCAGTGCAGGTGGTGAGTGGCATGGGCTATATATGTATTTTACATAAATATTGGGTCAGATTCTTCTGGAAGCCACTCTGACTCCCACCTTTGTGAGCCAGAAAACCTCCCCGCTCATCCAGTGGCTCCAGGAAAAAAATATGGAGATGAAGTGCTTGCAAACCCCTCGGAAAAGGGAAAAATGGCCTTAAAATAAAGAAGCACTTCTGGCTTTTTCAAGTGGTGCTGCCCATTTCCATGCCAGCTTCCAAGGAAAGGTAACTGGAGACAAAGCTTTCAGCAGGAGCGTTTGTGACTGGACAAAGGGGAAAAGGTTTTAAACTGAAAGATCAATTTAGATTAGATATAAGGAAGAAGTCTTTTACAGGGAGGGCAGGGAAACACTGAAAGAGGCTTCCCAGAGAGGTGGTGGCTGCTCCATGCCTGGAAACCCTCAAAGTCAGGTTGGATGTGACAGGGTCTGGCTCAGGGTGTCCCTGCCCATGGCACAGGGTTGGGTTGCCATTCCGTGGTAGCAAACGGGGAACATAAATGAAATACCTCCAAAGATGCACTGTGTTCCCCGTCCTCACCAATTTTTTTCTTAAATGGATGAAAATTGTATCAGCACACATCAGGAGAGCAGCTAGATTAGGTTGATGAGCTTAATTAACATCTTCGTAATATTGCTTCCACTTTTCTCTCTTTATTCCCAGATGAAGTGTGACATATATGACATGCCCTGCAGAAAATGCAGATTATATATATATTAAATGCAGATATTTATATATATACACATATATATAAATATGTATATATTTTGATATATATCCACATATATAAAAATATGTATGTAAAATGTACACTGAATATTTCATCAAACAACCCATGCTTTAATTGCTTAATCAAAAATCACCCATTAGTTCCTTTTCACTCTTACAAAGAAGCTGTGAACACACAGTTTAGAGGAGCTGTGAACCTGTTGCCGTGACATCAGTCGCATGTAATAAAGGAATTGCTCCATGCCAAAAATAGTAGAGGCACATCCTTCATGAGGAGAAAATGAGGGAAGAACTCCAATTGCTCTTCGCCCATCCCTCAGTGCTGTAGCTGCATCATGGAACCCACCAGGCCTCTCAGGCACAACTTGCCCTTACGAAGATGTCAAAAATCATCTCCTTATTTTCCATGTGCCTTGGCATAATTTCCATAATTTAGAAGGATCTAAATTTTTTAGATCCTTCTAATTTTTTTTTAAATTGTTTTAGGAAGATCTAAATTTTTCCATAATTTAGAAGGATCTGCTCTATCTCCCCACAGGCACCGCCCACCCTGTAGTTCTGTGGGTGTCCCTTAATTCCCCCTTAAAAATTCCCATTAATTCCCTCCTTAAAAACTGGAATTATATTTCCTCTTTTACAGTCAGGGAGACCTCCACCAGACTGCAAAGACTTCTCAATATGACAAAGAATGGCTTGGCCCCTTCCCCTGACAACACCTCCCTCATGACCCAGGGGAGCATCCTGCTGTGGCCTTGGGAAGCCTCAGGTTCCTTGGACGCTCTCCAGCCTCATCTCCTGATGCTCTGGGCAGTTCTTCATTCCCTCCCTTCCCCTTCTGCACCTTGGGCAGCATAACCAGAGCATTTCTTGGTGAAACTGAGCAAGGCTGTTGAGTACCTCAGCATTCTCCGTGTCCTGGGTCTCCCCTTCTCTTCCACTGTTGAAGATTGCAATGCAAGATGTTTTCCATTACCTTTGCCAGGTGGGCAGTTTGCCTTATCTCTCTGAGTGACCACATTCATTCCTCCCTTGGGAGAGGACATTGCTGATAACAGACTATTGAATGTCACTGCATGGCTGATAAGAACTATAACATCCCATTGGGAGATGCTCCACCCAGGGGGAGGAGCCAAGCATTGCTACCCAGATATAACCCAGAGGGAGGAGCCAAACATTGCTACCCAGATATAACCCAGGGGGAGGAGCCAAGCATTGCTACCCAGATATAACCCAGGGGGAGGAGCCAAGCATTGCTACCCAGATATAATCCAGAGGGAGGAGCCAAGCATTGCTACCCAGATATAATCCAGAGGGAGGAGCCAAGCATTGCTACCCAGATATAATCCAGAGGGAGGAGCCAAGCATTGCTACCCAGATATAATCCAGAGGTTTTTGAGACACCAGCACGGCTTTCTCCACGGGATTCCCCAGAGGAACAGCAGCTGTCTCTCCTCCCACTGGATCTTCAGAGGAAGAATACATCCTTCTCTACAGATCCCCCTGCTCCAAGAGAACCACCCCTGACACTGCAGGAAGGCTGAGACACATTTCCAATGGGACTGCCACCAACACCCTGACCCACAGGGTGTCAGGTTGGGTTCTGACTCTGTCACTGTTGTTCTAGTGTACTGCATTGTTCATTTTATCCTTTTATTTTTTTTTTCTTTCTTCCCTATTAAAGAACTGTTATTTTCTGCTCCCATATTTTGTGCCTGAGAGCACCTTAATTTAAAATTTATAGCAAGTGGGAGGTGTGGGTCTCCATTTCAGGGGAGGTTCTTGCCTTCCTTAGCAGATTCCTGCCTTTCCAAACCAAGACATCCAGATTTTCCCTACTTCTTCTTTTGTCATCAACGCACCTACAGGAACTTTTCTTGCTGCCCTTGATGTTCCTGGATAGATTTAACTCTGTCAGGGATTTACCTTTTCTAACCTGATCCTGGATAACTTCTCTGTGTGCCTCGCAGGCTAGCTGTGATTGCTTCCATGCTCTGGAGATTTCCTTTGTGTGTTTTCTATTTGTCCCCCCACACAGGACCCCCGGAATCTTTGTGTGATTTTATTTTTGCGGGGATGTTTTTCTCCTGAGTTTGGAGGAGGTGATGGTTGAATGTTAATCAGTTTTATTGGCTCTCTGTGGCCCATCCCTGACATAATGTCACTTGTCCTGGCCTTTGGCACATCCCTGCCACTTGTCACCTGTCCCTGCCCTCCCTGTGAGCTCTTTGTCATCTCCTCACATGACTCTGGCAACAGAGGCTATTTACAGATTACAAACGAGATGGGGCTGCTGTGGAACTGCCTTGAGCTGTTTGATTTTCTGGCATCACTCTCAGTCCATGGCTATGGCAATGGGAAGATGGCAGCAGCTCACATCCCAGGCAGCAGACACAGAACTCAATGTCACAACTCACTTTATGAGTTTTGTGACCAATCACACAAAGCAAAAGCACACTGACAGTATTTATATCTGTATAGTGTATATTCTATATTGACAGTAGCTCTGTCCAACCGCTATAGGCACAGGTACCTTTGGTTAAACAATGCTTGCTTATTTCAAATGCAATACCTGCTTGTGAGCCTTCAAACAATGCACAGAGCTCCATTATTAAGCTTCAACCTTCCTAATATCTTGCTAGATAAACTTTTCTGTAGCTTAGGGAGTTATTCTAGACAAGCATTAATACACAGACCATTGTTCTATTTGTCCTTGCTTTTCTACTTTTTAAATAACTTTTCTGCTGACCAATCCCATGGCTGCTGCTTAGCTCCAGTCACAGTCCCGCTGTCTCTGGGGCCTGCCTTTTGCAGCTTTCCCAAACCCTCTGGTTTTGTGGGTTCCCACACTCACCCATGCCAGCAGAGCTCCATGAACTCCACCTGGTCTTTGCTCAGAGGTGACATCCCCTCCTTGTTTCCCCTGCCTGTCCTTCCTAAAGAAGCCCCTGGGGCTCCCCTGCCCCAGAAACTCCACAAGGGCAAATCCACCCCAGCCAGACCCGTGCAAACCCACAGTGTGTCAGACCATAGCACTCATGTCACATTTTCTGACACTTTCATCAGAAAGTAGCATGTATCTCTTTTTAGGGGCCCTTTGATCTTGCCTCAATGCACCACATGTATATTTTATGCAGCCTGTGCACTTGATTGCATTTATTGTGGCCAAGGCAGCACAATACACTTCCCCACAGCTCCTGCTGACCTCACGCAGCATCCCAGAAATCAAATACATTCATTTAGCCTGCTTTTGATTTTCCAGCCTGATGCAAATGCCTGGTGACCTTTCCTGGTGTATTTTGAGGATTGATTTCCTCCATCTAGAGAGAGCTGTGCCTGCTGCCTTCAGATGATGTGTGACCTCAGATAACACAGCCCATCAGCTGGCAAACCAAATAAATAAATAAATAAATAAATAAATAAATAAATAAATAAATAAATATTATTGTGACAAAGAGGCTGTGCTGGCCATCCTCCCCCACCTCCTGTGCCTCACCTGTGTTCCACCAGGTGCTTCCTGTACATTCCCACACATGTGGGGCCTAATTCCAAATATAAACTACATAAAAACCCAATTATTCTTACTCACACGCACTGGTGAAATACATTTTGCTGAGCTCCTAGCAAGCTAAATTGTGAGAACAAGACATGTTTCTATGTTTCCCCATTCAGAGGAATTTAAAAATATATATTTACAATGATGCATGTATCACTGAATGTTAATTTGCAATGAATGGCACCATAACTCTGCACAATTTGTGCAATTCTGCCTTTTATATTTTAGACTCTTAATCTAAAGTTTCTAAATTCTAAATTCTAAAGTTTCTAAAATCTAAGTTCTTCATTCTAAAGTGTATCTCTATATTAAGAAAATTATGCAAGTTAAATTTAAAAAATGAAAATACTTTGGGATCAGTAAAAATATCTTTATTTAGTCCTATTTAAAAATTATTTTTTAATTTGTTCTATTTGATTTCTAAGACTACATGATCACAGGTCACTTAGTAATCACTAACAAATCGGCCTCTTTTTATTAAATCTAAGCTATAAAATAAGTGTCATTGTGTTTACCACAGAAGTATCTGAGACTACTTATTTCATGTGGATGTAGAGTGTTGATGCCCATGTTAATCCCTTGAGCTCATTAGCAACAGATATGGGAGGATGGACATTGACAAATAATTGCTATTCTGAAGAGATTTACTCATTATTTTCTCATTGTCTTCACTAGAATTCCTGGTTGTATATGGCATGAAGTATGTGAGAAAAAAATCTGCTTTTCAGCTCTTCAGGAAAAGTCCCTGGATTTCAGGAAAATGTTTCGTGAAACAGTTGCAATTCATAACCAAAAGTCAGAAAGCGCTTCAAGATGCAGAAATTTACAACTGAAGTGCTAATATTCAGCCATCATTCTCCAAAAATACTCCTCTTCTCGTGTGCAGCACTATATTCTCATTTTTTGTGACTGGTAGCAATTAATAATAAGGGAAAGTTGCAATTTTGTGACTTTTCTTCCAAAAGACAGCATGCTGTAGTGAGTGTTGAGACTGCATGTTGGGCAGCCATTGTCGCCTGTGAGTGCTTGTGGATGGTTTTTGTCTCTAACTGATTATTTTTGGAGAAAGGGCACAAGCTGAAGCCATTATAAAACAAAAGGAGGTGTATTTTTACAAAGGGGCTCATTCAAGTTGTAAACCACTGAAGCTTCATCTCTCTTCAGTAAACATAATATTTTAATGTAATTTAATTGTTTAAATGGTTTGGGAGCAAATGGCTTTTCCATGTGCTACTTTAAGCTTCTTCAGAAACTGAAATTATAGTTAACTATTTTGGGGAGCAGGATGTACAGGAAATAAAAGAGAAAAGGGGCTCTGCTGTGGCATCTCATAGCAGGTCTGGCCTGCAGCCACTCCTTATCTTCTCAGAAATTAATTTGTCTAAGTGGGAGTGGAGGAGAGAGGATAAGGACTGATAAATATCCCAGGAAATTTGACTTACAGGAAATGAAATTGTCATTTTACATTTCTGGTGCTCGTTCAGAGAGCAGCAGGATAGGGAACAAAAAAAAAAAAAAAGTATTTTTAGACTCATTCAAAACCTAGAGGTGTTTTGTTTGTTTTTTTTTTTTTAATCTGTAAGAACAAAGGGAACACATTGAGGAGAGCACAGCACCAACTGCTGATTTTTCCAGAAACAAACTTACCTGCCACAAAGACCCCGTGGCTGAATCCAGGAAAATGCCAGGTGCTATCTCTGCTCCACACTTGCCACGATAAGCTGCGCGCCCTCCAAGGTGTTGCAACACAACAGCTTCCAGAAAACCACCTCATTTTTCAAAAGTTTTTATTGTTAAGTTTGAAGACTAGACAAGGTCGTACTGGTTTTACATCGCTCTACATGATTTAGGTATATACAAAAACCATTTGAATATCACACAGCTTGAAGGGTTGCAAAGGTCGTTTGTGTCCGAGATACTTCTGTACTTACTGACACATCAGAAGCCAGCACTGAATATTATAGTTCACATTGGTTGTATAGCAAAGATACACTCATTTAGTATCCTTAGTCTTCAAAACTGACACTTAATTTGTATGAAGCCATTCCAAAAGAGAAAGTCAACCCTGGATCCAGAGGCAGTTGAGGCGACGGGCCCTGAACGCTGATAAAAAGGAGCCTCGTGCCAGTGCTTTATTTTCCAGGCTATAAATGTAGGATATTGCCTAGCAACACAAAGGTGAGGCCTGCCTACAAATACTTAGCTGGTTCAGGGTGAAATTTAATTAGGGGAACACTTTTGGCCTTGTTCAATGTCATTGTTAGCAATTAATTCAGAAGTCAAGGATTATTTCTGAGCTTTTCTCCGTCCCCTCTTAAAGAGATGTCTCCTGTCCCGCACCTCTGTTTTTTTTGGGGCTGGTTGGTTTCACTGGGAAAGAACAGTTGTGTTAATTTAAAACTTTCCCCTTATGACAATGGTATGCACCTAGACAACAAAATAAAATCAAAGGGAAAGAGTTTAATTCTATCCCCTAATCTGATTCTCACCTGTTTTGTTAAATCTGAAAGACTCCACTTAAATCAAGAGCTATTTCAGACTGATACTGCTGACATTGGGAGCAGAATTTGGTGCTGGAAGTGCAAATCCAAGAAAGTTTTTTGGTAGCCAAGCTAGGAGTTTTTCTAGCATGCAGGTTGAAACTGTAAGGGCATCAGATATGTGATTTTTTAAGTAATTGTCATGGAATATTATCACTAGGTATGGAGCTCTCCTTGTGAAGACTACTGGCACAGGACATTAGGGTGAAAATACTCAACAAAAAATTAATACCAAATTAAAACTACCATGTTTCATTACATGAAAACCCAGTATGCAGATGAAGGGATTACAATTAATTTACTAAACCAAGAAATATTAATTCAAAAGCAAAACTGAAGCCCCAAAAGATGAATAAGATGAAAAAAAAACCCCAACATTAAGATCAGAAACCAAATATTTCAGAAGAGCATTAACATGAGTTTTTAAACTAGGAAGTCTAATTTTCTGAAATGGCCTTCTGTTTTTCTGGATACAGTCAGTTAGTGAAATATCTACATGCTATTCTACATATCTGTAATTAAATTCAGGGTCAGCTGCTCTCCCATAAAAGGAAAATGTATTTAAGCCCCTTAAAGTATTGTGTGTTCATACCCTAAAGACTAGATTTTCCTTTTTTGTTTTTTACTTTTAACCTAAAGCCTAAATTACAAAATATAGGCAGTAGATAATGTAACGATAGACTTGTCCTCCATTATTATATAGATTTTTTTTTTTCTCATTAGAAGTACCACCAAATTGATTGACTTTCTCTTTAAAATTGCTCCTTTTGCTTGAAGACCACTCCATATATACATCATTAAGGAATGCTGTTAACACAGTTACAGACAAGACAGTAACAGTCTAGTGGCTTTTGTTATGCAGCACAAAGTAAAAAATAAAGAACAAACTTAGCAGTGTTGCACAGGACCTCAACATTTCTTACACATACTTTTACCTTTACAGGACTCTTCTTTAGAAGTCTTTAAATGTCTAAGCCTTATAAAATAAATACTTGTATAAATACAGTTTAAGGATTAAGTCATTTTGTAGAGGCAGGGTGTTCTGTTTGCTAAAATGTGACAGTTTAAGTGACACTATCAGAAAACCGCCACCATTATATCCCCAATTCTTGTATGTAAAATTCCTGGCTGCTATTCTAGAGTCTTTCACAGTTCAATGGATAATATATATTTAGTCTGTGGTGGAGAATGTGTGATTAAATGCAGGTTTTTTCGAAATCCAAACCATTTTGTTTCCAAGGTAAACTTTGCCCTTTGCAGATTGTGGGCCAGCAAGCTGCTGGCCTGGGAAGCAGTGCCCAAGTTCAGAGTTTTGGTGAGAATGGAACAGTGACAGAAAGTATAATTATAAGTTCAGTGACGTTTGCTAAAACATGCAGCTGCATCTCTCTCTCTCTCTCTCTCTCTCTCACATTCTCTCTTTCTCTCCACATCAGCATGGTATGAAATTAAAAGGTTGGCAGTAATCCCAAATGCTGTTGTTTCAGGTCCCCTCGCTCCCCGTCCTGGGATCTTTTTTAGTCTGAGGTGCTGCTCTAACTCTAAAGAGCACTTTACTCCAAGGGAACTTGGGTTGCTCTTCAGAGATGGGTATCGTCATCTCAATCGGCAGGGGAAACTGAGGCACGGGGGAGAATGTGCCCCCTATTTCTCCACTACTTTTCCTCCTAAAATCTACTTTTTAAACTGGGGTTGCTATCATGCTGTGTGTGAAGCATTCCTGTAGATGGGGGATGACAGGAAACAGCCTCCTCATGGCTCACTGGTGTTGTCTAAAAATAGGAGTAGAGGGTGACAAGGGCCAGGCTTTGGTGTGCTCCTAAGTCACCTCTTCCCTTCTGGGGAGGAAAGCTGTGACTTTAGGAAGAGCCTAAAGAGGAAGGGTTTCCTGGCAGTAAGGGAGTCATTCCTCCTCCTGTGTGTCTTTTAGCACCTGGTTCCTTCTCCCCACATTTTCCTCCTCGCTGGAATTCAGAGTGTGTGTGAAAGCAGTGATGGGGGTGGGCAGGTCACAGTCTGGGGCTGCGTGCTCACCCCTGGAAAAATCATCCTGGAATGGGATTTCTGATGGAAATCTCTGTGGGCACCCAAGATGAGACACCATGGGTGCCCTGGTGCCTCACCTTAGTCTCCATAAAAAAACACAGAAACTTTGAAAATGAAAAAACTTTGGCAAATTCATTAACATCATAATACACTGATTTGGTTACATATACAAAACAGGTGACATCTCTCAAGGAAAACAACACCAGCACAGTGTGATACTGAACAGAAAAGATGGAGGCCGTGTCTACAGCATGCAAAATCGAGAAGGAAAATGGGGCAGGTAGGAAAACCCTCCAGGTGCGTGGACTCTGCTGTCTGGATGGAAGTGGTGAAAGGTAGCTCGGAACATCACAGGTACCGTGTTTGAACAGTACCATGGAGAATTTCCCAAACTATTATGTCGTAAGAACTGACAGTGTTTGATAGGCACAATTACTATAATGCAGTCATCCCCAAGTAAACTTATTGCTAAAAGCTGCAGTATCACTTTTTGCAAGTAAGATGATGGTATGATTTATGGAGAACTCGTCAGCCCAATGTTCCTGAAGCTGCAAATGAGCTTCGTTTTTCTCTTCCCTTGTAAAAAGGATGCTGCTGTTTTGTTTTTTGTTTTCTTTTTTCTCTTTTTCCCTCAACACGTTTCAACAGCTCAAAGGAGAACTAGGAGGATAATTCCACAGCAGAAGGGACAACACCAACAGATTTCAAGGGCAAAATTAAAACCGGATCGGATCGTTTTTTAAAAGGGCAGGCTTAGACCTCCTGGCGAAAGACAGCTAGCGGCCTACCATAAAAAGATGAGCGAGCACTGGTTCATGGAGAAAACCCCACTCAGCATCCTACAAGCTTCTTCTACAGCAGCAGGAGCGGGGCAGCTCAGTCCTCGGCCGCACAGCCCAGCAGCTCGGAGCGCAGGGTGATGCGGCCGTACCACGACCAGGGCAGGATGCGCACGTGCCGGGCCACGATCGGCGGCTCGATGATGTTCTTGCGGTGCGTGTCGTTGTCAAAGTTGCCCTGGAACACCTGTGGGGGGAAGCAATGGGGGGAAGATTTTAGTGGAGGTTCCCCCGGGGGCGCCTGCAGGTGTGGTGGTCGCGTTCCCTGAACGGGATTTCTTTTTGCCCAGGGTTTTCCTCCTGGGAAGCTGAGAAGCCTCGGAGGAAAGGAAAACAATTCTTATCTCATTTGCTTCTCCTGTGTTTTGCCCCTTTGGAATGTGTTTGGAGATTGTTTACCCACAGGTGACTCTTTCATTGGATTCTGCTGTGAGTTGTTTTCACTCTTTGGCCAGTCAGGGCCAAGCTGTGTCAGGGCTCTGGAAAGAGTCAGGAGTTTTCATTATTATCTTTTTAGCATTCTGTAAGTCTCTTTTCTCTATTCTTTAGTATACTATACTATATTAAAGAATACTATACTATATTAAAGAATACTATATTATATTAAAGACTACTACACTATACTATACTATACTATACTATACTATACTATACTATACTATACTATACTATACTATACTATACTATACTTTTGTATAGTATAGTATATTATTCTTTATTGTAATATAGTATTAAAGTAATTAATAATATAGTATTAAAGTAATAAACTAGCCTTCTGGGAACATGCAGTCAGATGCATCATTCCCTCCCCTTGTTGGCTGTTGGGGTCTCTAGCTGGTCAGAGTGACCCTGAGATGTGTCAGAAAGTCTCTTTTCCCAGCCCAGCACTTGAAGAAGGAGTCAGGGCTCTTCATTTCTCAGTCTCAAGGTTGTTTATTGTTTCTTATCTATAAAATTCTTTCTCCTGTCCTGCCGAGGTCAGCTCAGCAAGGCAGTTCCAGGCACTCTGCCTGCCCCAGGGTATTGTTATGTCTTTATACTAAAAACTACATATGCATTATTTACAATTACTTCCCAATACCCATCACCTATGTTAGACAGTGAGCTTCCACTCTAAACCAATATAAAAGTGCCACCATCACCGAGAAGATGGAGGCCAAGAAGAAGAAGGAGAAAGGCTGGACACGCCCAGATCCCTCCATCTTGCCCCCTGAACCTCCATTCTAAGAAACCCCCAAAAATCTATTTTTTCACCCCGTGATAAATTCACTATCATTCTACTTAATCTGTCATGGCTTGCAGATCTTCATCTAAGGCTCCACAGGTCATCATCAAACCCACAGGGACATTTTGGGCTCTGTGCCAGGGTCTCTGAGCCCCCTGGCAGGGTCTGGGCTGCTCAGGACAGACAGAGGGATGTCCTGGGTTGCCTGCATTTACAATATGCAGGGAGGTTTCAAGGCTGGCCTATAGGAATGTGCCTCCTGTTGACAGAGTGACAAAACTACCCTTTGTCTCCTTAAAAAGGAAAAATCCCAGAAGTTTCTTTCCTCAATTAGGTAAAAAGCCACCTCATAGGACCTGGGGGACTTCACCTCAAACTTAAGGATAGCAAATTGGAAGGAAGCCAAAAAGTCCGGCCTGGGCAATTTACTAGAAAAAGAAGAGAACAAAAAAAACCAATCACTTTTGTAAGGTGTTGTACCAGGAGCAACAAAAAAACAAATCACTTTTGTAAGGTGTTGCACCGGGCTCGGTTTTTCTCTGCAAAGAGTGTTTTTATTTTGCCTTTTAATAAACTTTTTTGTTTCCAGCACTGCAACAGAAGCCATCCTGGTGATTTTTATGACCCAAGGGTAGCTGAGCTATCTTGGGTGTGTTATAAGCCTCCAAGAGCTCATGAGACCGGGCTTGAGGAGTCTCCTACAACACTGGCCCAGCCCATGGTGAAATTCCAACTACCCTGGATCCACGATGAATTTTTAACATCAGTACATGCATCTTTTAATGCTGTTTAGACTTAAGGTTTAAAGTGGCAAAGAGAAGGTTTGGATTAGATTTTAGGAAGGAATGCTTTGCTCTGAGGGTAGGGAGGCCTTAGCAGAGGCGCCCAGAGCAGCTGGGGCTGCCCCTCATCCCTGGCACTGCCCAAGGCCAGGTTGGACATTGAGGAATGGAGCACCCTGGAACAGGGCAAGGTGTCCCTGCCATGGAAGGGGTGGCACTGGATGAAATTCAAGGTCCCTCCCAACCCAAATCTGTTCCATGAGCCCCTGCCTCTGCTGAGTCTTGTGATTCATTTACACTCAGCCCTGGTGTAGGCAGAGCCTTCTACTCAAAGCTTCACCTACCATTCCGCCAGAGCCACGCTCTGAAAGTTACACAAAAATCATTAACATTTAAAAAATTAAATGTCTTTTTACTTGGCATTTGCACCGTCTCAAATTAATCCCAGGAGATGCTGTTACTGCTTCTGAGGAAATAGCATTAATAATTAAAGGTAAGAATTTTTATTGTATCACTTATGAAACTTGCTGGGATGCAACTATATAAACCCTTGTAAAATTGGTGATTATCAAGGATATTATCTTCTCATGTCAGACAAAAGTCAGCAGATGAATGAAGAGCATCAGGCTGTGATAAAAGTAAAACATCCTACAGTACAGTGCATGTTATGATCTTATTTCCACCTGTATTTGTTAATCCACACAAAAGTGAGTTATAAAACTCCTTAAATCAATGCCAGATTTTTCCCCTGCCAGCCACTATTTAAATTCAAAGGCCACAGCACCAATTTTTGGCAAAATGATCAGATTATCCCCTTGGGTTGTTTTAAGTTTTTATGGAAAATGCTCATTCTCTTAAAATGTCAGCCAATTCACTTATCATTTATAAAAATTGAACCTGATGGCTTTTCAACTGAAAATGAATGACTGTTGTTTGCATCATGCAGAGAAGAATATAGACCTCCTGGAGAAGTGCTTATGTGACTGAATTAATGCAGAATTACAGGTTTCCTAGAAGTTCTTGGGAAAATACCAGAGTTTGAAGTGCAAGCTGGCTGATCCAGTATTTAAGCCCCAACTCTGGATCCTCTGTGACATCTTCATAAAGATTTTGGTCTCCGTGCTGAACCTCTCTGGATTTTGGAAGCTTCTCCCCAGTGCTGTCATTTTAGGACATCAAACAAAATCCATCCCCTCCCCAGGTGATGAATTCCCCTTCTCCTCTGCCATCACAGAGGTGGGAGCATGAAAGGATGTGGGAGTTCTGATAGATGGATAAAACAGCAGAGAAAATGACCACAGAAACATCAGTTTTGTGAGTCTAAGGGAAAGGAAAAATACAAACCCAAACAACCAAAATAATGTAGCACAGAGAAAATTGTTTGCTGCCCAAGTACAGGGTTGATACATAAATCAGCAGGAGCTTGGGCTAACAAGGTTTGCTCCTCAATTCCACTTTCATTTGTAGCAAAAAATAACATAACTAAGTTCATAATTGAAATTACATTGACACCTTCCAAAACCCAAAATGCAGCTAGGAAAGCTTAAAAGTGTTTTTAGTTTTTTTTTTTGTTGTTTTTTTTCCATTTAATTTCTTGCACATGCATGTGAAATATCTGTTGATATTTTTGCCAAAGGTTCCTTTGGCTAAACAAAGGAACCTTTCTACAGCCCCAGTATTCATATCTGAACCTAGATATGAAAGATAAATAAAATTATGTGAGGCAAAACCAGCAACAAAAACAGCTGAAGGAGGGAGGATTATTTCATTTACTTACGGCATGAGAACAAGATTTAAATTTTATTTTTAACTAATGCATGATTTCATTATCACTTGAACTGTCTCAGAGGTTATTTTATGCAAATACGAAATACACGTTTCCTCAAAATTCAAGATGTAATTTCAAGAAATTAACTAAATGTGCTAGATCAGAAGAAGGATTTTGGGGAAGTAAATGTATCAGAAAGTAAGGGAAGCATTGTCAGCATCCATAAGTGTGACCTGCATAAAACATAACATTCTAACAGAAATTTACTCTTCTTTTCCTGTGGCCCTATGGCAAATTTCTTATGGTAAAAACTATATCCTTTCCCACTCTTCATTTAATTTCAGCCTCAATTCACTAGTAGAGTCAAGGAATTTGGAAGGAGCAGGGAGGACAAAGGACAAGACATGGCTTATCAGAAGAAAAAAAAGCTATCTCTTTAGCTAAAAGTATGTATTTTTTTAAATCTACCTGTTGTTTTATGCCCAAGCAGTCAATACTAAATGAGCCACCAAAGTAATTAAAACCCTTGAAAAGCTGATGCCTATTCATGACCACTCCTCACATTTGTTTCTGAGCTGTTTTTTTCAGGATAGCTCTGAAGACTGCCATGACTTTTTAGGATTTCAGAGGCTGATGCTGGAATTACAATATAATGCTCTATGTAAAAAAGAATAAAATATTCTCAATGATGAAGTAACCCCAGGGTGATTTGTGCTCAAGAAATAAAGACCACAATGTAAATTATCAATGTGTCAGTGCACACCTTCACTTTCAGCTCTGTGTGAGTGCAGGTCTTCTCCTGCCTCATCCCAAAACAGCAAGTACAGAGAAAGAAGCAGCACGATAAAGGAGTTTTTTTGGGACTTATTAAGCAGATAAGTCTCTCCAGCCAGAGAGGAGATACTGTAGATGTCCATAAAACCATAAGTGGCGTGGGGAAAATCGATGGCAGACAATATTGCAGTGTCCCCTCAGCAGGGCCAGGAGGGGACAGGCAGTGACAGCAGGGTCATCCAGAGCCATCCAAAGGTCACAGCTCCCCTTTCAACACATAATTAAACCATGGCACAGCTTCCTCAGCCTTTAACCACTCCTAAAGATCAGATAAACTGAGAGAGGGGAAAAACAGCCGGGGCTACTAGGGACACGGACAGAAAAAAAAGAATAAAATTCAGAGCTGGGAAAGGGCTCTAGGGAGGAATAACAGCCTTGCTCTTCCTGATGCCCTTCTGAGACTACCTAAAAACAGAGGCCAGACAGAATGAAGGGAATTAAAAGTGGTTAGGTTTATTAAAGGGCCTCCAGGTATATTCAGGGCAGACAAAACCCCCCAGGGCCTACACCCAAAAATGGACCACAGGTCATGGGTTTTTATACTTGTATAAGTTTGGTCTGTTTGTACATTGGGGCTGAATCTGACAATTCCAGCCTCAGCTAATGAAGTCATTTACCCCAAGTTTGCCCACCCAACTCACTTTGGTTTGCATTTCTGGGCCCTGGGGCAGTGAGGTGCCCTTGGTTGCCAGGCCTGGAGAGGAATTGTTGTGCCTGCCCAGAATGGGACAGCAGCAGCTGACACTGAATGTGGACTTTGGAGTTACACACTAAAGAACTGCAGGGTAGCAAATACATGGAAATTATAAAAGCCAAAATCCTAAAGCATCATTCCAATCCACAGGATGCTCCTGGAAAGAGCTTCACCCTCCCCAAAACCAGGGGCTGCCATGTCACAAGGTGACTTTTCTTTTGCACAAGTGGATCTAAAAGCTCCTGCTTTTTGCCAACCCTGCTGCAGAACGTTTCATATTTTACAGTGTCTGTTTATGTCAGCCTGCACACTCGAAAGGTGTGACTTGCTGGAATATTTACTCAGCAGCTCTAGCAGTTTTACACCTACAGACCCTCCACACACTCCTCTGTAGCTCAGGCTTTTGCAGCTGCTGTTAAAAAATAAAAAACAAACCAAAAACTAGAAAATGCATGCTGCTGTACTTTTAAATATGCTAAATGTATTCGTTGTTACTTTATGGAAAAAGAGTGAAAGACAGGAAAATAGATACTGATATTCCCAGCTGAAAAGTCTGAAATACAAACAATTCTTGTTTATACTTGTGTCCAGCAAGCAATTTGAATGTCTTGATTTCAAACATTCAGTGAGATTTTTCAATGTAAACAAAGTGTTTTATGGCATTAGCAGAAAATCCAGATAATGACAGTGTACGTTGATTAGAACTTTAAAAAGAAAACTGTTGTAAAACAGAATAAATTGGGAGGACTACCTGAATACTAGCAGCTTGGGGAAAAGAGTGTTGTCTACTGTACCTTAAAAACATTTTTCATACCTAGCAGAATATTTTAAAAATGCTATTTCATGGACCAGTTAATCCTGCTCATATTAGAAGAAGAATATTTTATAAAGAATACCCAGTCATGGCTCCTGTTTGGAGTTTTCTTCAGCACAGAGCATCTCAATATTCAGAAAAATAAAGGTGGCACGTGGATGTGTTTGTGGGCACATGCATTTTTTGAGTGAATAAGAAGAGAAAAAGGTATTTTTTCTCTCATTTACCCTATATAAAGTGCACACATATCACATCCATAAATATATTTACACAGCCTTTATTATTTCTCTGTGTTCAGAACAGATAGAGGGAGATAAAACTTTAAAACTTATGAAACATACTCTAACATTCTCATACTGTCTTTCCCATGGGATCTATGGGTCGATGCTACAGAAATGGGCATTTATTCCACTGCACAAGGCTTATAGGAGGTTCCAAGCCAAAACCAGAAATATTTTGAAGACCAACTTGCCTCCAGAAATGTTTACAGAAATTTAAGGTAGGTTGTCAAATAAGAATTTTGTTTTTTGCTCATTTTGTCTTCCCCCAGCTGAAATGAGCATAGCTAGATCTTGGCCTGACACAAATCATGATAATTCAGCTCAAAGTAGTGGAAGTCACTCATAATTTAAACCAGTGCAGATAAAAAAGTAACTTAGATTAGGAATTACAACTATTATTGCAGATAATGCTATCAAATAGTGATAATTTATGTAACATTACTCAAAAAAAATAATCATTGCCTGTGCCAAGTGTGTAGATTACGTGTAGGAATTGAACCTATCAGGGTAAAGCAGATATTATAATAATTAAACATCATCAGAAAAAAAAAAAAAAAAAAAAAGCAGCATTAGTAAATCTACCAGAAAGATTTTTAACCTGACATAATCTAACTTTTCATTAATAAGTAGGTTCCTGTCTCCTCTCACCCTGGCAATGGTCTGTGCACCCAGAAATGTATAATTATGACTAGTTCATCGTTTTGTGTACAAACCCAGGGGCCATTTATGCAAATGTTGTCTACCTGCAGCTAATTGCCCTGCTGATGGCTGGTGCTGGCTGCAGACTGCCAGGCTCCTTTGGGCTGCTCTCAGATGTTCTCATCTCCCTGTAAGAAAACAGCCTCTGAAACGCCATTTGGCACTGCAGCTGGCCTCGAGTTACCTACAGCAGGCTGTGCAATTTATAAATCACATGTGGAATGTGATTTTAAAAAAAAAGAAAAAAAAAAAAAAAAAGAAAAAGGTCAGATTCGGTTTGGATGTCCTCAGCTCTGGAGGTACAGTGAGCTACTGACCTCTAGTTGAGAAAAACAAGATAGCTATTAGCTCTGGTCCTGTTTCTGAAATATATTTTCTTCCTACGTGACAGCCTGCAATGTAATTTATTTTGCTTCTTGATAGCAACAGGAAAAGTTTTCATACTTTTTCCAGGCAACTCATTCAGGCTATTTAAAATGAATGAGAAGGGCTCCATTTGCCTTTTTTTTTAACTTTATTCTTTTTTTTTTCTTTTTTCTCCCAGTAACTTTTTGTCTGCACTCACAGGAATTGGGCACAGATGTGAAATGAAATGACTGGCCATTGAAATAGCAGGAGCCAAGCAGGAGCTGCAGGAGACACTGGTCTTGGAAGGGCTTTTCCATGTGAAATAGTGCAAAAACTGAACACCCTATTTCCTTCTCCTCTAAACCATTGTTTTGTTAAGGATTGACCATATTTACAGGCTGCACACAGGCAGCCTGTAACATATATTATATATATAATATAATATAATATAATATAATATAATATAATATAATATAATATAATATAATATAATATAATATAATATAATATAATATAATATATATTATATAATTCTATATAATTCTCTCTATATATAATTATATAATTATATATTATATACTATAATATACTGTAATATACTATACTATACTATAATATAATATAATATAATATAATATAATATAATATAATATAATATAATATAATATAATATAATATAATATAATATCTATTTATAAAAATATGTAAATAAAATATAATATATTGTATACAACTTAATACAAGAGACCAGTAATTTTCTCCTTTGTAAATGAACTTTAAAAAATTATGAGGAGGGATAAGTGAACAGCCCCAGGAATTCAGTGAGATCTGGTGATCTGTTAGGACTCATCCTGGAAAGAGATCAGCAGTGGGATGCTGAGCACCAGATGGGTTCAAGTTCTCAGCTCTTGCCTAAATTATAAAGTCACAATTTCTTTATAAAGTCACAGTTTCGTTATAAAGTCACCATATTCACCCACAAATCATTATTACCAGCCTACCAATATCTCCATGATTTTTTGTCTGTGAGTTTAAAAGTTATTTTTTTTCCTTTCATCCTGTCTTCCTTTCCCTAAAATGTTTTGGAGCCACCTTTCCCCTAAATTTTTTGATGGTTAAACAAGGCAGGGTGAGGACAGGGTGACTAAATCACCTGCAGGAGAAATAAGAACTCTGTGTGTTCTGTCCTTCATAGAATAAATCAAGGTGTTCAGATAATAAATAGGATTAATGAGGGTAAAATATGAGTATTTATGCTTGCTGCTGTTGATAGTTGTTGGTATCCACCTTTGACCTTCCTTCTGAATCTCCTGAAAACAGATGTAACATTTCACAGAATTTTCATTTTGCTATGCAAACTTTTTTGTTTGTTTGTTTTATTTTTTTTTTAAATTTTTAATTTTTTTTCTGTTCCCTTGTATTTGTGAGAAAATCTCACCTTAAGATAAAGAAATTTTTACTGGATCCTGTTCAAAGCTGGTAGTGTCAGACAAGACCAGTGGTGCTGTTCCTCTCCTGCTCCTCATGGATGAGGTTCAGCACTGCCTTTCCTAACTGTGGCTTTTTTAAAATTTATATTTCTGTCCCAAAGCACACAGAGCAGGGTTGCTGTCCATGTCCCATGGAACACTGCATCCACCCAGCTGGAGTGGTGAGTGTCAAAAAGGGTTCACTGGGTGACTCTCCACTCCTCTGGATGAAGAAATTTGTGCATTTTCAGTTAGGAAATGGATGATGGAAACTGAGAAGAATTAGTTTGAAGTACTCCAACCAAAAGAAAAAGGAAAAATCAGTTTTTTGTGCCCTCTGGGGACAGGGTGGGTGTATGGCAGCAAGGGGGATAAGCCACCTTTCCACTTCAGTGGATATTTAAACACTGGAGCTGACTGTTTATAGAATTTTCATCACAATCTGTCTCTTGGAACATATTAAACAATAATCCGAGTGAGGATGGTACAGCCTTGTCTGAGGTGAAGGAGAGGTGAATGAATTAAGCCTTGGCTCTGATATTTACCTGTCTGCACCTACCCCAAGGGGACAGGAAGGGGCTTGGGGGTCCTTGAATCCCATTTTCTGCTGAGGGGGCAGGAGGAGAGGACCACAGTGCCTTTGGAGGGCAAAAGGTGCATGCCCAAGAGCTGCCTTGAGACCCTTTCCAGCCCTACATCCTAAAACGTTTTGCCAAGTTCAGTGACTCCTGGAAAATCAGACTCTGTCATCAAACTTTCAACTTTTCTAGATGCTTTTGATATAGATAAATAATGCACCAAAACCAGATATTTCAGTTTGATGTTTGTGTACCAAAGGCTGAGGTCCAGACTCAAATCAAGTGAGCTTGTTTATTTTTTACACATTTTGTACACATTTAGATTCAGAAATCCTAACTTCTAATTTCCAGTGAAGTGCATTTGATCTTGTTGTGTTGATCTTTTAAATGATCTTGACTTGTTAAAGAATCATAATAATATGCATCTATTTTATTCTCAGGGATGTTAATTAATACAGGGTGTGATATGTTTAAATGAGACAATGATTAAGAGTTTCCCATTGCTCCTAATGGAATATGTGTGCAGCAATTAACAGTCCATCTGCTGAAGAAGGCAAAAACAATTTAATTGCTTTGGCCAATGGTACAAACAAATGCAGACTGGAACAGTACTTTATGTCAGAGTGCATTTTCTTTTAGCTTTGTGTTATCACCAGGGACTCCAACCCATGTTCTCCTTTGCAATAAAATGAATGCAGGCACAAGTTTGGCTTAGAGAGAACATTTATTTCACTTTCCTCTCTCTGTTTAAATGCCAGGGATTTAAAATAGGATGTGTACAAAGTACTGAAGCCACTTAAATGGAACATATTTGTGAAATGCCTGCCTAAGGTGAGCTGTTTGCTTCCAATTTTTATTTGACAGCCAGTTATACCAAACACATCCACAATCCAAGAAAAAAGAAAAACAAGAAAATCATTGGTGTAAGAATCTTCTGAGCCAGTGGCTAAACCAACTGATCTGGTTTTCCCTATCTAAAATCCTTTAGGGAAAAAAAGTCTCAGTTTGGGTTAAAGCCAGTGAGGTGACATTTGGGTTTCAGGAATTCACAGTCTGGATAGCAGGGCCTGACAATGCAGACACAGAAACACAGCCATGCAAATACTCAGTGCTGTAATTTAGCATATATATTATGCAAAAATGCTCAATCCATTAATAACACATTCCCCTAATCAATGGCATTTAATCAATCAGTTAAAATCTGTGCAATGTGGCAGATGCAGTTGTCTAACCCCCTCACCATTAGGCCTCCCTGTGCTCACGCAGCTCATTTCGATGCATATCAAAAGTTTTCTCACTGTTTGAAAGAAAATTAATTTAATCGACTTACGTGAGGAATATGTCAGTTTATTTCCCGAAGAATTTTTATTTATACTGAGAAATATAAGTGGGAGCCTGAACATTTATCACCCTCAATACCCAGATTTGAGACGTTATCAGGCACATCAGCCATCTGGTATTTCAATAAATCTATCTTTTGTTTCAATCAGACAGAGCCCTACTAAGACATTTAATAATAAATTCACATTTTGTCATCTTGGTTAACATTTCCCCAGGCGATGCATATGCTGTAATATTTTTCCTAACATGATTATGAAATTCAAGTATTTGCAGTATAAAAGTGTTACCACAGTTTAAAGGAAAGGTGTAATTTATAACAAGAGAAAAGTTAAATGCTTCCAGGTAAATCAATCAGCAAATCTATATTTTCCCTATGCCTCTCATTAAATATTTGCAGAGGAAGTTGTGAAACTTTTTTTTTAATGTTTCTTATTTATTTATACATAATAAAAATAATATTTTCAGTGAGTATTTGAAACCCTCGCCACTAATTTCTAGAAAAAAAACCCAAAAACAAAATGCCCCTGTCCAAAATGTCTGGGTAACAAGGATGTGCTTCACAGGAAATCACTGAAAATATTCCCTATTCACCAAAAAATGCACTGAAACACTGTTTTTTTGACTATACAAATACACTGCTCTTTACACACCTTCTGCTCTAGGGTTAAATGAAGAAATAGCTCTGATTAATGGAGAACTGTGAAGTTTTATGCATTTAACAGCATTAAATCAAGTGCATGGCACTGGTAGGTGTGAATGTGATTTGCGACTCTTTTACTCACCCTGACTCCACCCTGTGCCATCCCCTGCGTATGGAACCCAATTAAATGATCTGCAGGCCCTCATCGATGGCGTCATCACAACCAAAATACTGATTTTTCTCTTTGCTTTACCTTGTCCTTCTTTTGCTTTTCATCCTGGTATATTTTCCAGTGCTCCCCATCGTTGCTGTACGCAAGCTTGTAGGACCCCACAAACTGGACGTGCCCAAAATCTTTTGCTCCTTGAGTGATAATCCCAGTGATCTTCGTAGGGATGAGCAGGTCAATCTGAACAGAACAGTTTAAAATTAAAAAAAAAAAAAAATCAGAAATGAACAACCAACCAAAAAAAAAAAAAAAAAAACCAAAACCAAAAAAAAACCCCAAAAAACCACCAAAAAGCCCCAAACAAACAAAAAAAAAAAACTCCCAAAAAACCCTCACCAAAACCAGCAAAAAAAAAAAAAATCCCGAAACAAATAAACAAAAAAACACACCAAAAAACCTCAAAACAAAAAAGAAACCCCAACAAGCAAACAAAAAAAGTAAAAACCCAAAAAACCAAAACAAATTTTAAAAGCCCATCAAACACCTCCCCCCTCCAAAAAATAAATTAAAAAAAAAAAAAACAAAACCCCGAGGACAACATAATTAGAACACTTTCTGTTTCCAGTCTGGTTTTGCAACACACCAAAGCAAAATTATGCAGTTTTGGTCCTCCCACTGTGTGCTGACACTATGGATAATAATTTACTTCTCCAAGCTCTAATTTCCCTTTTTTCCCCCATTTTTATTTATTTATTTTTAAATTTATTTTTGATAGCACCTAATGGCATAACATGGAATAATCTCACGCCTTTCTCCATTGTGCTGAGTGTCATACATGGCTCCCAAAAAACCCAGTTAACTTACAATGGGAACGATCTGCAGCTCAAAAATATTCCCATGCGCTCCTAATAATCAGAATACATGGCTGATTCCCCAAGTGCCTTTCCATTTCCTTCTCAGTTCATGAGCCCATGCTTTAGTAAGACTCTTAAAACATTTTAAGCTGTCATGCTTCTTTTCCTCCTGAAATTCCTTCTCACTTTATGCCTTTCTTTATTTTTCTACCTGAAAATCTCAAAGTTTCTCATTTCTTGAATTTCTTTTTGGAGTTTTTTTATTTTATAATCTTAGCACAATGCTTTTTAAAAATGCAAGGCAGGAGTCTCAAAGCCTAATAAAATCTGAGCTTTCAAGTGGTTTCCACGTGAGTCAGCATGCCTGTGCTCAGCTCTTTGTGAGCCAGAACCCAACACTGAGTGTAACAGATTTGGGCCAGATGCCTTGGATTAAAATGATCAAGAAAGAGAATGCAGTAGCAAAAGTAAATTGACCTAATAATGTAATTTCAGAGGCAGAATGAAGGAGTTGAACTTCCTATAAAAACTGATATTTTCTTGAATTTTGAGAGTATAACTGAGGTTTTGTTCTGTGTCCTCCAGCAATGTGGCGAGCCAGTAAAGAAGAAGTAAAAGAAGAGGTGGATTTATTTCAAACAATAAATGGCTGTGAAGCAGTCGGCATTTTAAAAATTGTCCCTTAAATCAGGCAAGAGAGACTCAGAGTAAAAATATTACAGTGAAGTGAGAGGAGTGCTGAACTCCACGAGCAGGTTGATTGACGTGTTTTCCCAGAAAAAAAAAAAGAAATTAGAAAGTGAAGAAATAAAGAATCTCTGGCTGATGAAATGCTGAAGATCCAGTGCTGGATTTTTAGGAAGCTGAGACCCTCTGAGCAAACTCACGTTGGGTGGAATGCGGGGCTGGGGTGAAGAACAGATGTGCTGTGGAGCATAAGAAATTAATAATGAGGAGAGAAACAGTAACAAACGAGCTTGAGAAGTCGGCTGGTCCTGGATAGTGCCTTTGAAAGATGGAAATTGGGGTTTGGATTTGTGTCCCAGGCCAGGCTGGACAGGGATTGGAGCACCCTGGGACGGTGGGAGGTGTCCCTGACATGGCAGGGGTGGCACTGGGTGGGATTTAAGGTCCCTCCCAACCCTTCAGACCATCCTGGGATTCTGTGAGGACAGAAAGAAGAAAACAATTGAAAAGTGTAAGAGTACATTTATAAGAATAGGAGAGGAAAAATTCACAGTGTGGAGCAATCAAACAAAGGAAGTCTGGAGATCCCAACATTGGAGCAAAGAGTAGCAAATAACAAGAGTAAATCCTTTTAAGGAAAGGAATGGCTTAAAATGTTCAATACTGAGATACCAGAACAGTGAGGGGAAACATCAGAGTCTGTAGATGGCTCAAGAATTTTGGTTTAACCAGAGTGAACTAATTTATTGCCATCATTTATTGCCAGTTGAGGCACCCCAGGATGTCCCTGGGAGGCAAAATTGTGTTTTTGTTCAGTGGGGAGAGAGAGGGACTCAGCCAGAGCAGGATCCTGCTTTGGAAGCTTTCATGGATGGCTTGGAGGGACTTTTCTGTAAGGAGTGCAGGGTTCCACAGCCTAAGTGGGCCCCTGGGAAATGAGCACTGCTAATTAGTGTAAGTCTTTCATGAATTAATAAACACCAGGTCTCCAGACCTTGCTTCCAAATATTTTTGAGTCTAAATGAATAGTCTGTTTTTCTAAACAGGCTGATCACTAATTGGTCCACACTTGCAGGCAGCTTTTGAACTAAACATTTCAGAGTCAACTTTAGATTCTCTTTATAAATAATTTTGACATTAGCATTTTACAAGCGTAACCTCTTTTTAGCAGAGAATGCTTCTTATACTAAAAGTCAATGTCTCTCCTGTTGGCTTGAAAAAATGCCTCCACAAAACCAGTTGTTTATTTTTAAAATGTTGAAAGTGAGCTGAGAGGATTTCACAAATATTTAACATGGCCATGACACTCAGAGTACTCCTCATTGAAATTCAGAACAGGGAGAAAAAAAATTTCTCATTAAGATTCAGGGGATTCCAAAGGTAGAATCACAATAAATCTTTATTATCACATACATCCAGTGTTAATAAAAATGTCCTGGTAATGATTGTTTTGTGCTTATAGGACATATCCAGTGGCCTTGCTCTCTTGTTCAGAAAATGATGTGGGAAGCTGGAAGGTGATTTGGCTTTGCTCAGTTTTTTTTCAATAAGATCCAATGAGCCTTATATAGGACGGTGTAGAATATGTGTGTGGGGGCTTTTTTTTGGAAAAAAAAGTGAAAAAAGAAATAATGAATAAATAGACTCTCTTCTTAGGTCTTGACAATACAGGCAACACATATTGCTGGAGATGAAGGAAAAGAATACAGGATATAGCACTGGCATTTCTGTCTCTTATTTTATACTTATTTATTCATAAGCAGATGAGAAGTCTTCAGGCAATAAAGATCATTATTTAAATTAAAGAAATACAGCTTTTACTCTGTAGCCTCATTACCTTCTACCTTGCTTTCCATTCTTTGTATTGAAACTACTTTAGAGCAGAAAGTTGAGGAGAATTTATACCACCTTCTAGGTAAAACATCTGCACTGAAATAGCCTAAATGAAAGTCATAACTTCCCATCAGGACACAGAACACTTTTATTCAGTTAGTGCAGCTTGCAAGTAACAGGCAATCAAACAAATTACCAGGGAGAGAAGTTGAATTAAGACACAACCAGTGTGTACCCTTCAAAGCTGAATGTGATTAACAGGATTAGAATGTGACTCTGGCTTCTTCAGTGCAGCAGAATTTAGAAGGAGGTAGAGGCAATTAGTCTGCAACTGAGAGGATCATTAGCTGGTTACAAGGAGAACCATGGTCTACAGTTAATGTACATTTCTACAAGTAGCAGATCAAAAGGCAGTTTAGCATCCTGTGTCTGAAGGAAGCCTCTTGGGCTGTAACTATTCCCTTTTCCCACCTTGTTTCACATGCTACAGACAAATTCAGGGTTGTTTGGAGGAGAAGTAACTTAAGGAGAGTGCAAAAGGTGAGCACACCTGAGCAGTGGAGCATTTGTAAGGAAGCACTTGCATGGATGTGCAGCACCAGCTCGGGGTGTTGGTGTGCACTTCACGGGACGATCCCCAGAGATTCCCTGCAACCTCAGCCATTCTCTGCCTCCCCAACACATGGCACAACCCCACAAACTGGGAAACAGCACATTTATTCAGCATTTACGCTGACAGGGGAGCAGGAGCAGACCTGCAATGTGACACCATGGAACGGGGTGTCTGCGCAGCCCTGCTGCAGGGCTCCCGCTTCCAGACACCCTGGGCCTCCTTTCCCAGCACATCTTTTGGCTTAATTCAATCTGAAGGGAACCCGTGGTTTGTGAGGACGGCCCGTCGTGTGAAGCAGTGCATGAAAAGTGAAGGTGGCCTCAAAAATAACACACTCCTCATCAACCTGGCAGTGTCAAAAAGGAGGAGAAAGAGCCCCCCGGATGCAGGGAGTGCCAGGCTCCGTTTCACAGGGAAGATGATGGTGAAATGCCTCACTGTGACTTTCAGCTGTTCATCATTTCAGGAGTATTTAAAACGTTCAGTTAAGTCCTGTCTTTGTACAGACATTGTGGCTCTGTTCCCAGTAGAGCCAATCCTATGTTCAGCTTTTCTTGTAATTTTAGACATGCCGTTTTTTCCCACAGATTTTATTTTATTTGCCTTTGTGATCCTGTGGATTGTGTTTTATTGTTGTTGTTGTTTTGGATTTTTTTTCTTTGTGGTTTTTTTGTTTGGTTGTTTTTTTTTTTTTGGGGGGGGGGGATTTTTCCATTTTTTGGGGTTTTTTTCAGTTGTTTTTTTTTGTTTTGGGGGTTTTTTTGTGTGTGTTTTCTGGTGTTTTTCTTCTTTCTTTTTTTTTTGTTTGTTTGTTTATTGGTTTTTTTGGGTTTTTCTTGTGTTTTTTTTTTTGTTTTAATCACTCATCGGATAACACTGATGAAAGCTGGGCAACCTCAATCCACTCGGCAAATGCAAAATCACTGGGATCAGAAATAAAGAAACCTGGATCCAAAGAATATGACAACTGGAGGAAGGCACTGCCAAGGTGGGGACAGTTCTCACCCTTTAGAGACTGAAAAAAGAAGGCCACAATTGCCTCCAGCTGCTAATTCACCAAAGTTCAGACCTGCCTGTTAAATATCCTGATATCATCACAGTGAGGCCTCAGATTATTTTGGGATGCTTAAGGAAATGGCTGGACACCAAACCCCACTAATGTGCTTTCCAAGTAAATAAATGAAGAGTAAATAACTTGTCCTGAGCAAGCTGTTTACTCTTCATTTAAGACCTCGTGATTGCCCTGATTTTTTCAGGGTGAGCTGGCACAGCCAGAGCTGTTACCTGTGCCCTAAGAAAAGGAGAGAAGGATTTCAGTGTCCCCATCCAAAAGGCAGAAATGCAGCTCTCCTCATCTTACTGCATCACAGGAAGGTGCTTTGCACTCCCCTCCATGCCCAAAATCTGGAGGTAAAGGAAAATGAGTGCTGGCACAGTGTGCTTGCTGCAGATGTGCAATATCTGAATGTTTCTAAAAACACCTCACCAGCAGCTCTGTGTTCTGTTAACTGAAACTCAGCATTTCAGGCTTTTTTTTTTCCTAAAGCCTAAATATTAAACCCACAAAAAACCCAAACCTCAAACCAAGCCCAAATTATAATCCATCATGACCAATTGGATCTAAAAACTGTTATGGGGAAAAAACCAACTGAGCTACTAGATGCTCTTTGTAGAGAAATCTAATTTTCATCCCAGCATCTTCCATCCAAAGAGGCTTTATTGTGTAGTCTCTTAAATATGTCTTATTAGGGTAGATAGATAATAATATAACCTCAAAAAAATTAAAGTAAATTTTGACAGAAAATGAATTGCTTTAGAAGAAACCATAATAATTTAATATAAAGCAGCAGTTTTTAGCATTTTGATTAATATTCCACTATACAGGATTTTCATGCTTCTTAGGCAAAAAAAAGAAATAAAATAAAAAGTTTTTAATTTAATTTGGTATGTATTAGCTATGCCAGGTGTCATATGTTTAAAATTAAACTTCTTCTCAAACCTAGGTGGAGATGGGTTGCTTTCAAATAAAATAAGACAGGAGAGTCACTCTTTTTCTCCTTTGAAAATTTGGATTTTTTTTTTTTTTTTTCTGGCGTATTTTTTGCTTAAGCTTAGACCTTCAACATGACTTCAATACTGTGTCACTATATTTTTAATGCTTGTAGTCCTGTAGGCTAAGATAATAAATACTGGTCTTAATTTCTTATTGCTCTTAATTGCTTTTCCCTCTGAATGACTTTATGGCTGCAGTAACTGCACTGAAGAAACAGGGTAGGAAGAATTCCATGTACCATCAGCTGTCTCCAATACAATTTAAAAGTGCTAAATTGGAGGGTGAGGCCTGTTCTTTGTAATCTCCATGGGCCATCAAAAATACCTCTCAGGACATGACGTTGAAAATTTTGGAGTGAAACCCACAACCAGGCTGAAAACTTACTTTATTTTCACCAGCAACTTCTTAAGTGGCCATTACTTCTTAAAAAGTACATATTTTGTGAATCCTTCCTATTTACATACTTAACATTCCCTGTTATATAGCTATTACTGGAAAAGGAGGAAAAAACCCAGCTGAATTGCTATAATATTTTTTCAGCATTTCAGTAAAAATTGAGATAAAACAGGTATATATGATCAACTATTTGGACATTTTCAGAGCAGTATCTATTTATTGCAGACCAGCTTTTCATAACTACATTTTACTAAACCGTGAATAATCTCATTTCATTGGTATTTCAAAAATTAGATATTAAAAAAAAGGAAACAAGGAAAAAAAAGGAAAAAGAAAAGAAGAAGAAGGAAATGTTGGGTCCTATAAGGCAGATGATGTGCTGTGGTTGTATCAGCACCTTGGTAAATCCTGCCCACAGCACACACGAGGTAATTTTGTTTTCCTCCTGATCCTGCAAACCGGAATGAATTCCACATATCCATATAACCCTCACAATTTATCAGGAAGCAAGGGAAATGTCAGCACCAGGTATTTTGAGGTCTGAAGTCAAAGAAGATGCAGAGTTTTGAGATGATAACATCAGTGATGATTAAATCCATAACCTTTTCTCCTACCGCTGGGTATTTCACATCTGTGCACGGGATATTCTCGCCGTAATCGCGATTAGAGGATTTCTGCAGAGGTCCAGACACAGTTGGCTGAATTAGTTACCAACAGCCAAGAAACCTCTAATAAAACGTCTGTCTCTCTGCTGCGGGACACTCAGACCCCATCAGCCCTTGGGGATGCCAGGATATTTAAAAATAGCCCATTAAATTACCAGTGATTAAGCAGGCTTAGACATCTGGTGGAGCTCAGAGAAGCCTTTGAGCTGCTTTAGTGCACTCCAAGAGCTGATAAAATCTGGGGCACTGTCCTGTGTGAGGTCAATCACTTGGAATTCTTGTGGGATAAGCCAAGGGCAGAACAAAAATTAGCCATTAAAATGAAGCAGGGAGAATAAAAATATGAATACGGTCACGACACAGCACACTGACTCTGTGTTATGCTGCTTTTCTGTGGAGCTCCTCAGCTGAGCACTGCTGCCAGCAGTCCCAGCACCTATTTATGGACAGAAATGGACAAGGGAATGAGAAAAGAAATTTAATTTACGTTCAGTTCTTTATACAATAGCCAAGAAGGCAAAAATTGCAAAAACATTTCATCATCCTGTATCATAATATGAAATTGCTTTATTTCTGGAAGACGTAATCTGAAGGAGTTCCTGCTGAATTTACAATAATGATTGTGAGAACTTTGATCAAATTTGTTGGCTATGACTAGGAGTAAAAATATAGCAGAGAGAAGAACAATTACACACTTAAAAATTTAAAATACTATTTGCATTTCTGCTTGTCTTACTTTTAACTTTTAAATGAAGAAAAAATTTTGTTGGGATGATAGGATTGTTCCACTCTCTTCAGATATAGAGAAGAGTAGGAAGAGTGTCGCTATAGAGAAGAGTAAGTAAGAGTGTTGCCACTTTTTTTTTAAATAAAAATATATGTCAAGTTGATAAGGAAATGCATCAGTAAGAATTCCTGCATGCCAGTCCTCTGTCCCAGTGGAGATTCCTTCGTTTTCTGTTGAAGAGCATTACTGGGAATTTCAGATGCTGGAGTGGGTTAAACAGCAGCAAAATACGGAGAAGAAAATTTGAAATATAAGCAGAGGAAGAAAAGTGTATTTAATCGTGAATTACAGAATGACACTTGATAGAAATGTGAGCTCTAGGGAAGTTTGCATCTCATAGCAACACTTGCAAAGGCAGCCAGGAGAAATATGGGTGTCTTTGCTTACATTTCTCTTGGGTTTTTGGAACATTACAGGTTTTAAATGGAAATCAAAGGCTGGTGATGCAACACCTGGGAAGACAAAAACTCTTCCCTGGAAATGAAATATCACAACTTCTTCTTGGCTTTCAGCAGAGAGGATGAGACAGCAGCTTTTATGGCAGGACTGATAAATACCTTCTTACAAAGTGTTGGGATCATAATCTACACACAAGCAGCTCATTTTGTTTTTAAAATCAAAATTAATGGCGGTAATATGGAAGTTCATTATTTACCTGGTTGCTTTTCCCCCCCCCTACCCCTCGGGTAATTAATAATGTTGCAAATGTTTTCTGGAGCCCATAAAAATGTCTCAATAATGTATGAGTATCTGGGCTACAGATCGATGAGCAGAGTGAAGATAAGCTTGCACACAAGATACTGCAAAGTGACTAATAATTAATATAACTACTGAACTGTTGAAACACTAACGAAAACCTGCCTGTAAGCAAAGCTAAGCCTGCCTAGAAGATAAGTGGGGTTAAGGCTGGAAGTTTCTCCTTGTGTTTAAAAGCTCTGACTGCATAATTCTTATTTTTGTAGGAAACGTAGCCAAGACAGCATCACTCAGCCATTGTTTCTAAGAATGACTTTGCCCATCTGTCAGCAGGGATTATTATGCATAACCTGTTCCATACAGCTATGCTGCTGTAGCAATGCACTAAAAATGACAAAATTGTGATACTAGATTTTGAAAACAACAGCAAGCTGGGTTGTTTTTTGTTTTATTTTGTTGGGTTTTTATTTGGTTTGGTTTTGGGGGTTTTATTTGTCATTTTTAAATTTTTTTTTCATGTGTGTGTGTGTGTGTGCTATCCTCTGAAATGTTAAGGCAAGCTTCTTTTTTCCCCTATGATACACTGTTAATAGCCAGCACAAAAATATAAAATAGGTACACTATATTGTAGAAAACAGCTTTGGCTCTTTTAGCCAGAGAAGTATTTTTCCGGGTTTACAGAAGAAATCAGATTTCTCTTTCCTTTTAGGCTGAATGTCTTGTCACTTCAAGGCAATAATCTCATAATATACTTTCCTGAATGCAATTAGAAGGTCTATTAATCTTCATTTTGCAGGACACAGGAAAGATTATCTGCTATTAGTCAAAAGGACACCCTGGAGCCCCTACTGCAGAGCTTGGTAAATAGACCTCTGGTCAAAACAAGCCTGGGCTCTCCTGGCAGGACAGACCCAACCCGGGGACTGAGCTCCGATCTGGATTTATTTCCTTGCCTTTGCAAACCTTCCCCGTGAGGCCGCGGCTGATTTTGGGGATTAAAGCTCTGCCAAAAGCCTTGGCCAGGAAGAATGGTGTATTTAACCACGAGTTTCAGAATGGCACTTGATAGAAATGTGGGGTCTGGGGAAGTTAATGTGTCACAGCAACACTTGCAAAGGCAGCCAGGAGGAATATGGGTGTCTTTGCTTGCGTTTCTCTTGGGTTTTTGGCGCGTTGTGGGTTTTAAATGGAAATCAAAGGCTGCTGATGCAACACCTGGGAAGACAAAAACCCTTCTCTTTTCCCAGCCTGACAGTCCAAGAAGGAGACAGAACTCATCTATTCTTGTTCTCAAGGTTGTTTATTGTTTCTTATGGATAAAAGTCTTTCTCTGACCTGCCCAGGTCTGTCTGGCAGGTCGGGTTGTGGCAGAGTGACCACCCTCAGGATGGTGTTATCTTATCTTTGTATAACTAAAACCTACATGAACTTTATTTACCATAACTTCTCGATACATGTCACCAATGTTAGACAGTGAGTTTCCACCTTAAACCCAACCAAAAGTGCCACCATCACAGCAGAAGATGGAGGCCAAGAAGAAAGAGAAAGGCTGGACATGCCCAGATTCCTCCATCTTGCCTCCTGAACCCCATTCTAAAAACCCCAAAAAATCTATTTTTCACCCTGAGATAAATTCACTATCATTCTACTTAAACTCTTTTGACTTGTAATTCTTCATATAAAGGCTGGTAATTTTGTTTTGCCATGGATCAAGATCAAAGGCACGGGGGTCTTGGGCTCGGTGCCAAGGTCTCTGAGCCCTCCAGGGCAGCCAGAGGAATTTCCTGGGTTCTGACACTTCCCTACAAGTGAAGTATCACAACTTCTGCTTGGCTTTCAGCAGAAAGGATGAGACAACAGCTTTTATGGCAGGACTGATAAATAATTTTGTAAAAAGTGTTGGGATCATAAACAGGCTCATCTAACGCACAAGCAACTCATTTTGTTCACGAAATTAAAATTAATGATGGTAATATGGAAGTTCAGTATTTACCTGGTTGTTGTTTTTGTTTGTTTAGGCCTTCAGCTAGGTGGGAAAATATTTTCATGTTCCCCAGTGTTAAAAAAAGAAATAAACAAATCTCTATCTCCTGTCAGAAGTGAAAAAAACCCTCAAAAATGCAACAAACCAACCAAACCCACTAGGTCCTCCCAAAACAAGCAAACAAACAAACACACACACACAGACATAAAAAAATCCATAAATATTCTGAGATAAAAAGTGATGTATTTTGCTTTTGGAGGAGCTGGTCTATATTTTTTCCATTAGGTCTGCTTGGTTCAGGTTCAGTTTTGGTTAGGTATTGAAAAGTAGGGCCATGAGAATGGACTTCCAAATTCCAGAGAAAAGTAACAACTGAGTAACTTATACCATTTTTAACATATATGTTTTCCATTCTTAAGCCTACATAATGGAAGTTTCACAAAAAATGATTGACTGAGATGAATCATAAAAAATTTCAACAAGAAATTTGGAATAAATCAACTTTCAAACAGTTTAAAACCAAATTTTAAACTAGAAACCCCAGACACAGCAGCAGCCAATTCAAAATGCCTTACATTAAATTAAATATTAACTACAGCTTGTCTGCAACCAGAACTTTTGTATACAGAAGTGTTAAAAAAATTTATTTCTCTCTGCAATCTGAATGTCACTTTTCATTTAATTAAAAGGTTGATCCTTTTAATAGTGGAATGAATTTCTATAGAAGAGATTTCAAAATTATATATGAAGTTCTTTCATTTTCAGAAGAACAGGCCTGAAAGTTGAAATATGAATGCCAAAAGTAAAAATATGACTGTCAAAATATTTTAAATTTAGCAGCAAATTTGAAAATGCTGGGTTTTCACTTAGAATGTTGTCCATGCCTTTTCATATAAATAAGAAAAGCACCTCAATTGTAACAAGATTTTTTTTTGAAAATAAAAAATGACAGCTATTCCATCCTTTGTACTGGTAAATAATTAATCAAAAGAGCTCTGATTTTTTACTGTGTAAGCAACAGGGTAAATCAATGCAGACAAACTATTTACTAGACTTATCTGTACTCTTCTAAGTTTGAAAGAGAAGTTTACACAGAGGACTGGAGATGGACATGGAGTGTGGTGCTTGAAGTTTTGTCAGTTTTGGAATTAATGCCTCTCCCTTTGCCTCAGTAGAGACATCTTCCTTATGGGAATGACAAAATTTCTGTGAATGACCCCTAAAACTCCTATCAGCACTCAACACTAATTTTTAAAAAATATTTTTCTTCAATTTTTTAATATTTATTCACTGTTTGCACCCTAACCCAGGTGGAAGCATGAAAAGAATGCAGACACATAAATAACATAAATATACCCATCTCAGCCTTCCATTCAACGTGGAGCAGAGTCTTTAAATGTTTCTTATAAAGCTAAGAAAGTTAGGATCTGGCTGGCTGAGGCTGAAAAAAATGGTCAAAAGTGATGATTCCCCCAAAAAGAACACTGGATTAATGACTTCCTGGGTTATAGGGAAAAAACAAAAAAGAAAATAAATGAAAAGAAGGAAAAGGAAAAGAAAAAGGAAAAGGAAAAGGAAAAGGAAAAGGAAAAGGAAAAGGAAAGAGGAAAGAGGAAAGAGGAAAAAGGAGGAAAAAAAAAAAAGGAAAAAAGGAGGTTGTGTTTTTCTCAACTCAAACACAACCTTGAGTAGGTTCCTGCACATAAAACCTCCATAAGCTCTCCTGGAACACACAGAATGGACTCAATGAGTGTTAAAGGCCTAATCTTTGAGTGGAGATTTAAAATCCTGTTGTGAATAGGTTAAAAGTATTAAATAATACCACTATTTCCAGTATAAATAACTATACATAGGTTCCCAACATCATGCTCGCTGCTTTCTGCACTTGACTTAATAAAGATTTAGATAGAAACAAATTATAGGCCATTTTCTTGCTGAGAAAGTTAGTAAAAATGTTTGTTTTTTAAAAATATATTCCAAACTTCACTAGCAGTACTTAGGCCAAAATTAATTGCCACCAATATTTTTGAAAAAGAAGAAAATAAGAGGGTTTTCTTGAACCAAAGACAAAGTAAAAGAGAAATGCACAGCTATGGCTGGAAAAGTGTAAAACATCCTCTCAAAAACATAGCAGTTTCCTACAGTCAACAGGGCTGGATCCCAAGGAAAGTAATACCTGAAAGAAAAACATTTGCAAATTCTATATTTGCATGTACCCACACAACCCCTGCTGACACCTGGTCCAGCTAACAAAGAAGAGCACAGAGAGGGAACTCTGCTCTGCCATGAAACACCACACAGATGGGAGGTGATAAATTATTAACAAAGTCGAAATCTTAAAAGTTTCGAACGCCAGCACATGGAGAGGTCTGTGAAACCACAGCATAAGAAATCTGAAAAGAACAGAATTTCAGCTCTGGGCGATGTGTTTTCCTTGTAGATCCATCGGATATTTCCTGCCTATTTTTTTTTTTTGTTTTCTTTTGTTTTGCTTTGTTTTTCCCTTGTGTTCCTTTCACAAAGATTAATCTTTTAAACAGCTCCTGCAGCCCTTGCTCTGTCAGGTGGGTGTAAGTATGGTTTACCAAAACCCAGCGTTTACCATCGTACTATCTGCACTCTTTTGGAAAGCAAATTTCACAGTTAAACAGTTTTGAAACCCAGAATTTTTCAGTCAACTTTGAGCACGTGGGAGGTGACACATGCACTGTCTTGCTACGAGGGTTAAAAAAATTGCTTTAGGTGTATAAAACAGAGAAATAAACTTGACTATCTACCAGTTGCATGTTGCAGCAAAAATTCTATATAAAACCATGTGTCAATGAAAATTAACTTCCACCAGAAAGCAAGAAACTACATTGTCAGGCAGACAGAAATAAAATATCTTTGGCTTCTTTTTGCAGATGCATTTTCCATCAAGAATTCAAATAAAAAGATATATTTTCTCCACTGCCTGTAAGTAGGTGTTTCTCACTCATGCATTGCAGTTCCCTGGAGTGGACTGTTCCCTAAGGATTTGCTCTGTAGGCAGCTGAAAATAGACCCCTATTACTGTAACACAAATCAGCAGTAATTTGTGTCTTGGAGCAGATTATTGTGCTCATGTCAGGTGACTCAGTGAAAATCATATTTTCCAAATTTGCTGTGGTATCTGATGGTGAAAATGTTTGCTTTTCTCATAAAAACTGCATTTAAAAAATGCATGGGGACTAATAGAAAATTTATATATTTTGAGCAGCATCATCTTTAATACTTTTCCTCACTGACTGATTCCCAGCAAGTCTTTGCAGAAATGCCTTGCCACCAGCCTTGCCTTTAACCACCAGCCCAGGGTACACCCAGGGGGAATTAAACTGCTGTGTTTTCCCCAAATGTCACCTTAAACTAACCAGACTTCAAGGCTTTGTGGAAGGGAGTGAGAATATTCTGCTCAGAGCCAGCCCTGCACTGCATTTCATCTGGGATTAAAGTGCCTTCATTTTAGCCAGAAACACACACAAAAAGGGCAAAAAGGGCTGATTAACCTCCTGAACAAGTACCAGGGTAGTTATTCCCACAAGCTCCAGAAAAAAAACCCCAAAAAAACAACAAAACCAAAAAACAAACTTGGCTTTAGGCATGTGGGTATCAGAGATCCTGAGTTCACAAGGAGTTACAAGCTCAGTGAACTTAACCTTTTTATATCACAGGTCTCACCCCAAGGCTCAGATCATCCCCCAGGACTTCTGGGTGAGATATTCCAGTTTTTTTATTCTACTTCTTTAAGCTGCAAAGCCACTCATGAGGCAGAGGAAGCTTTCCCTGCAGATACTTTTGATTTTTACAGCAGGGCGGGTTTACATTGGATATGAGGATAAATTTCTTCACCGAGTGAGCTGCCCTGGTGGATCTCCCAGCCCTGGAGAGATTGAAAAGCCATTTGGATGTGACTCTTGGGGACATGGGCCAGTGGTGGCCTTGGCAGTGCTGGGGGAACAGTGGGACTCAGCGATCTGAGAGCTCTTTTCCTAAGTGATTCCCTGATTCTTTAAACACTTGATTTAGAAATACCTTGTGCCTCTCCATGGAAAATGGTCCATATTATGAAGAGCAGCAGGGCAGACTGGGGAAAAAAAATCTACTACGAAGAGCATTGATTTTCTTAGTAGAAAGCAGGTAGCTTGCTCACAGCAGTGGGTTTACTTGTGGCACTGCGGCTCAAGTAAATAACTCCTAAATTCACAACAAACATAAGCATGACAGTATTTTACCTGTATTTCCAGAATTACAAATGCAGTCAGGCTGTATGGATGCTGATATTGTGTTTTAAATTAAGTAATTTTATTTTAGAGGTTGAGATGATGATCATATGATGGCTGCACATTTAGAACTATGGTTTGAGAGATACTTGGAGGGCAGGAAAAGGATTTTTTGGAAGGATTATTAGACAGAGGGGGGAAAGATTTTCCATGGTCAGAGGGCTGGCTGGGATCTTGGCAATGAGGAATTGTTCCCTGGCAGGGTGGGCAGGCCCTGGCACAGGGTGCCCAGAGCAGCTGGGGCTGCCCCTGCATCCCTGGCACTGCCCGAGGCCGGGCTGGACACTGGGACAGTGGGAGGTGACCCTGCCATGGTGGCACTGGATGGGATTTAGGATCCTATCCAATCTAAACCATTCTATAATTCCATGATTCTGTGTCCTGCTGGTGCACAAGAGCATAAATATCAGAGGCTAAATCAGAGACCAGCATTCATGCTTTTAAATTTATCTTTCCTGCATTCCCTACTTCCATTTTTTAATTTCACATTCAACTGCCAAAGGGGTCCTTCAAGAAAAAGCAGATGCTTTTTGCTTGTCCAAGCAACACGAGTTTGAAAAGGACAATGTTTTTTTAGAAATGAAACAACAACAAAAACCCCCAAAAATTAAAAAAAAAAACCACAAAAAATACAACAAATCACATAATCCCTTCCATTTTCCTGGGAAACCTCACAGAAAGCCCCACTGGCTGGGGTGGCAGTGAAATTATCTGCAAGCAGCATCCTGGATGTCTTTTGCTTGCCTGGGAGCCAACTGGAGTCTCAACACCTGCAGGATCCTGAAAGAGCTTTTATTTCAGAGAGCTGAAATCTGGCTCCAGCTCTGGACAGCTCTGGGTGGGAGGAGAACCCTGTGGAGATTCCCTAGGTGGCTGCAGGGTGAAACGTCAAAGGTTTGCATGGTACCAAGGAGCACAATGCACCCCTGGCGCTACACAAATCACTCATGCAGGGTGGATGGAAAACCCAGGCAGAAATTCTTGCACAAAGTTTTGGAAGAGAAACGCAGATTTGAATGAGGGAACTCTTTCAGCACATTTGGAGGGTCCTCATTTGTGTTCTGGAAGTTGTTTGTGGTCAAAAAAAAAGTTATTTTGTTATAGAAATGCTCATGTTTATTTCTATTCTGTATCATGTATCTCTGTCTCTGTTTCTATCTCTACTTTTACCTCTATGTCTGTCTCTATTTCTGTCATCATCTCTATTTTTATCTTTTACTCTCTCTATCTCTATCATTTATTGTTACAATCTGAAATATCAGGAATTCTCAGAACTTTGGGCCTGTAAGCCAAAGCTTAGATTTAAACCCAGGATTTGGTCTGGGACATTGGAAAAGACTCCCAAACTCAGGTGCTAGAAATGAAAATGTGGATTTATAGTTTAAAGCAAAGACAAATTAAGTTAAGAAGAAAGTTTAGAGTTTTAGAGTTTAAGATCTAGAAAAAATAAAAGTAGTTACAATGGTAAACAAGAACTTTAGGATACAGTACAATAAGTTTGTGCCATAACATGATTGGCTACAAAAGCTTACACTGTAGCATGGGTCCATAAGACAAAATATTTAAGGATTAGGTCAAAAACATAAATATCCTTATTGAAGTTATTTTATTGGTCAATAAATACTTAAAAAATCTAGTAACTAAAAGTCTTGTGACCTTCTGAGCTATGCAGTGAAGATGTGAGACAAACTCACCTGTCCTGACTATACAGAGGATAAGAAAAATAAATCACATCACCTAAAAACTCCAGGCATCCCATCTCTAACTCATTCAAAATTTCTTCAAAAATCCCCACAATTTATATCTGTATTATCTATTTGTATGTCATCTACAGATTTGCGCACACGCACACACACAGAGGAATATGTACTCACACATATTCAGACATGCATACTTAAAACACAGGTAATTTTTTCCGAATGGTTTTTGTGATATGTCAAGTCACTATTGAGTTTACATGCATATTTTCCCCAAAATGCTTCTTAATTTTATTTTTCTTTAAAATTCTAAGTTATTGGTACACTGTTCCCCATGCCAGGAAGAAATATATAGGGATTTGTATAATCTGTAGAGAGGTGTAAATCTATTTTCAATAAATTCAGCTGGAATTAGAGGGAATTAAAAGCAAATTTCAAAAAGAAAGACATTGCTGCACACAAGCAGGAAAAGTGAATATCTTAAAAAAGAGGAAATCAAAGACCAGGAGATGCAATGCAGGTGATATAAGTAAAAAATGAAAATAAAAGTATGGGGGAATTTGTGGCTCTTGTATCTGAGGCATCTATAACAAAGAGCTCACACCCACAGCTTGAGAACTCTTATTTTGGTGCCAAGGAAATATTCGATGATATTAATTCCCCAATAATTTTCAAAAAAACTCCACGAGAAATACTAAAACTTTTATTTACATAATTTTTACTTAGCCTGAGGTTGATGCTTCCTTCTGTAGGCCTGCACTACCCCACTGACAACTGGCAATATTTCAGCATTTCCTGGAAGTAGGGGAAATTAAGGATATGGTCTTCCTGTTGATGGCAGCAAACCTATCAGCTGGCCCCATAAGGAATATCCATTTTCTCTGCAAACCTTGTCTCAGCTACATCCTCACTGATGCATGCAAGTGATATGCTATTTGTTATTAATTTCTTACACATCCATGCTCCCTCAAATATTTTTTTGGAATATTGTAGGAATAGCCTCCTTTTATCATTGCTTCCTGCACCATTTTTGCATGCACTTACCCTTACCAACCAGTATGCTGGCTTATCTGAAAATCGACAAAAATATTTTGGGTCAAAATAAAGTTTTACTGGGCACTGAAAATGCCTTAAAGCTGTTCTTTGCTACAAGTTCTTTGCTACACTTAAGTCACGTGTGTGTCAAATTTGCCACTGCGACAGAAAGGAGGGCCCTGCATATGGAGCAGTGTGTTTTATTTGTTTGTGGTTTCTCAGGCTGCATATCAGAGAAAGTCAGGCTTATTTCTGCACAGCAGATGAAATGTAAGGATCCCGGAGAAATATGGGACTAACCTTTCTGAGGAGAAAGCACTGAATTAAAATAAATGAGATGGGACTTGCCAGTATTTTTTATGTACCACTTAATGTAGAGCTCTGCAATATATATTTTTATCTGCACAAACTCCTTCAGGAGCCAAGCCTTTTCTAAACAGACTATCAAATCGATATGAAGCAATACCACATATGCTTTTTTTCCCCCTTCCTAAATGCTGATAATTTTATCTGCACTAAATTATACCACTCTTGTTCCAAGGGCATCTCTGAATGCAGATAATTCATAGTTATGAAAACAGCTGATGTGTTTCCAGACCATCCCAAGAAATTGCAATTTAATCCACGGCTAAATAAAAATAGCAACACTAAAAATAAACTATAGGTAGATCACCCATGTTTCAGGTTGACTCTTTCCCACAAACTCATGCAAGGAACCGTGAGACACAGAAGTTCTGCTGCCTTTGATCTTAAATTAGTGTGGCTTTCATGGGCTCCAGAGGGGAAAGTGCTGTGTCTTGCTCTCTCAGTTCCCACGAGCACACAGATTAGCCTTGCTTGTCTCTTCCACTGCCTGCAATGATGCTGGGAGCTGTTGCAGCAGCTATACCACCAGTGGCAGGCAAAAAATAAAAAGGTTCCCACAGCTGCTGAGTTAGGAGTATTCTCATCAGACTGTCTATTTGTTTCATAATTTGTTTCCAAAACTGTTTTACTACTGAAAGCTAGCCATGCAGTCACCTAGACCTCTTCATCCATCTTGTAATCTGCTTAGTTATCTTAAAAATTAAACTCTCTGAGTTTTTTTTTTTTTACTCCACTGAAGCATAAAACCAGCTCACTACTTCCTAAAGGAAAGTACTTAAAAAGTGCTGTTCATTATTTTTGGCTTACTGCTTAAAATGTAACTCATAGCATGTTCACCACCATAAACCATCCCACAGACAGCTGATTACTTCAAGCACCCACCTGAATTTAGATACAGGTTAGGAATGTGTTGACACAGCCAGGGATTAAATACATAAAACTGCATTTGATCATTAAAGTAACAAATACAAAAGAGAGAGCAGTTATCATGCAACATTCTATAATTGGTTTCCCTGACATTAAATTTGAGTTAATGCTCAAGCTTCTCTAGTCTCATAATTTGATTCTTTCTTGATGTATAGACGCCAAATGCATATGGATGTAGAATATTTAGAGTTTTGACAAATCCTGCAGCTCCAAATCTGATATCACTGAGGTGGCTGAAACCATGGGAGGCAGGAGGAGAGGTGGCAAAGGCATGTAAATGCAAACCTCTGCTTGTTTTAAGGGGATGAAACATCCACAAGAAAATTAAATCAGGATGTTGACAACACAAGTCAGACTGCTGCTGTTTCAAGACAGCACAGTTATCTTTATTTGAATTATTTTTCCAGGCAGGTAGGCTATATTGGATATTTCCGTAGTGTGACTGACTGAATTTTTAAGTTAACATGAGTCTGGTACCAGTGATACTTTTAATTGGAAAAATGTTTAAAAGATTCTGCCCTTTTTTGTCTTGGAAGTGACACACTTCTATTATAAAATCAATATGCACCTCAGGATACCCTTATCAGCTCACTAAATCCCACAATTTTGGCACAGTAGACAGAAGTGCAAAGGTGTGGATTACAGCTATTGAGCAAAATCTCCCCATGAATTTGAAAAGAAATGCAGACACCATTAGTGACAACATTACCACCCCTGGCTAGTTCTGATTTAATTTTTATTCTGGCAGGGTGAGACCAGTGCATGACTGCAATAGAACATCCAATCTAACGTGCTGCTTCAGATCAATGGGTTTGAACATCATGTGAGGCTTCAGATGGATCCTGCAAAAACAAGTCAACACTTCACCCCTTGTGATGCAGCTAATCAAGAACAGCTCATTAGGTCTTGCAGCATACTTCATCTTAAGTGTGCATAAAAACTCAGCAAAAATAAAATGCAAATGCACTGACAGTCTCACTATGAAAGGTTAAATATTTGTATAAGTATTTTGTGGTTTTTTTTTAAATATTTGAAGTTATTTGTCTATGTATGTATGTAATTTATAATTGAGATTATTTGTTTTTCCCAGAGAAAAATCCCTAGCAGTGATGGAAATTGGGGCTTGGAGCACCCTTGGGGTTGTAGAGGGTGTCCCTGCCATGGCAGGGGGTGGAATGGGATGGACTTTAAGGTCCCTCCCAACCCAAATCAGTCTGGGATTCTGTGAAATCAGTAAAAATGTACCTTTCGGAACATATGTGCTAATTTGGAAACCTGTAAAATAATTGGCAAAAAATTAAATATGGACAAAAACATTGAGTTCTAAAGTAGGGAATCTAAACATTCCTTCCAGCACTAACTTGCACCACCCATGCAATACCTATTGATCTACCGTACAAATTAAACTACCACAGGGGGAAAAAATAAAAACCAGACCTAGGAAAGTATATCTTACAGGTAACATTCCTCCTCCTTCAGGTGATAACAAGAACAGACAACAGAGAAACACCTGCTTGTTCTTTTTGGGTGGACAAGTTCTCATTTCCATGCCAGTTTCCTGGTGCCTCTAGTGCTCCCTGGAATGTTCCCTCGCAGCAACGGCAGCAGTTTTTATTGCTATGATGCAGTGCCAAGCATCCAGGGTTCCCTCACCACTTTTTAGACTAAATCATTCATTTTTGTTACTTGCTGAAAGCCAACACAAAGCGCTTTCACCACTACCAGGGTGCAAAATCTTTCAGCCCCTGTTACCAGCAAGAGACTCCTGAGAGTTCTCGCAGCAAAAATTGAGGCTCTTGTTGCACTGACATTTTAAATCTCTATTTTTTCACCCTGCTAACATCTCTAGTGGACAGAGGCAATTATGATCTATGCCTTAGTTACTTACTCATCAAAACCATGTTTGGATGCTACAGTAAATTAAGCTTTTTGCACATATTTTGCTACCAGCATTTTGTCTGTTCTCCAATTATGTATTTAAACCAAGCTGAAAAGTATTGCCATTTGTATAAACCAAAGCAGCTGTCAGTACTTTTAAAATCTAATTGATTATTAGTAACTCTCCAAAGTTCTTCTGTGAAAAACTATTTTCTGTTTATCTACACAGTAATTTTCAATTCTTCCATGGAGTGTAAGCTCCTTTGTGCAATTTTACTGCATAGCAGAAAGAATATTGTGAGGATCACTTGACACCAACACACATAATGGTAATTTAAGGGGTTAGAAATACTGATAATGAAGCAATTATTATTAGGTAATAACATAAAATTTGTCGTTCTCCTGGCTACCTGCTTAATTGCCATGTAGGTGATTCATTCCATGGTGAAGGTATGTCAGCCATAAAATGGGAAATACTGCAGAGTGCTCGAGATGAAAAATGCAGGAATCAAAAGAGGAATACATGCACACAGAGGATTTATGAGATATAAGGAAGCTCCTTGGCAGACACCAGGTACTTATCACCCTCCTTGTCCACCTGCCAGTGCCTGAGGGAACTTTTCAGCTCAGTGATATGGATGAAACCGGCAGAGCTGCTAAAAGCAAGTCCCAAGTGCTCCGTGTTATCTGTCCACACAATCAGGCTGCCCTCACTGCCAGCCCCCAGGATTTTCTCATTTTCCTGAAGGCTGACTGGTAAAGGACTTATGTTAACTTCAGGGGATGCTGGCACAATGACATTTGTAGAATTGAAATTGATGTGGAGGGATATATTTCAGATTATTAGCCCAATAATATTGGCAAAAACCCCAAACCTGTCGGATATTTATATTAAAATTACTTCAACTAAAAATACTGTATGACAAATTTGGGTAGACCCTTTATTTTGGTTAAAGGTAGGCCCCTAACAAAAAGCAACTATGTCAGCTCAGCAGATTCAATGGAGACAACTGTGTGTTTATTTTTTTGTCTCCCAGAGAGTGGTGATTTTTTTTTTCTTTTTTTTTTTTTTGCCTCCCTTTAAGTGAGACTCAAGAGGTGGAGCGCCAGTGACTTGCTTATATTTGCCTTAAGGGGTTTAGGAAAAATGCAGACACACCTGTGCATAGTAAAGAATCATATCAAAGTTATCTTTTTACAGGAAACATCCCATGGTAAACCAGAGCAACAGATTCAGGACATGATCCTGCAGAAATTAACCTGAAAGCTCTATAAAGCTAGAGTAGCATCCATAAATCAGGCTTTTTGACTTTATCCCTGACTAAATGGAGTTATGCAAGTTCAGTGGGAAAAACTATTTTGATTGCCAGGCTACACATGTGCACAGAAATCTAAAACAAAAACAAAACAAAACCAAATATCACCCAAAACCCAGACAAATCCCCAAAAACAAACAAAAAAAGTCCCCCACATCCAAAAGGCAAAATATATACATGCACACACAGAGGCATTTTAGGCATTTTTCATTCATTTTTCACACACATATATATATGTGTATACACACACACACACACACACATATATATATATATATATATATATATATATATATGCACATATACATATATATACACACATGCACATACAGAGGCATTTTAGGCATTTTTCATTCATTTTCAGGTAAGGAAATTCCTTGAGAGTCATGTGTTCTCTCCATTTATAAATTTCCAATGTGTTTATTTCTTTAATTACTGGATCACATCATGTCCTGCCTCTCCTAGGACACAAACCTTCTTCTCACAGCCACAAAATCACTTATCAGAGTTTCTCTGGTCTCTCCTGATCTGTGTAAAACCAACCCTAAAATCTGACTGTTGAAACCCTCTGGTTCCTGTTGCACATCCTTTATCCACAACAGGCAGTTTCTTATTATTCCCTGATGGGAGTACAGAGAAGAAAAGTAGGTGCAGAAAGCATAAAATTTGTAAATTTACAGAGTTTATAGGTGGCTGATGGTATGGACCATCACTACCAGAGTGAGCTCTTAGTGTGAATATATTTATTTAATTTATATAAACCTGCCACCTGCGACTCTCTTGTGACACAATTTAATTCTTGTACTGTGACAAATGCTTCATACTGTATACCAAACCACTTTTTCTGGGCTTTTCTTTAATTTTTTTAATCCGTATCTGCAGAGAAGCTAGAAGTATCTACAGAGAACTTAGAAAATTTGACTCAAATTGGAGGAAAAAACCCATATCTGAACATTCACTACTAGCTAGTTTTTTCGTCTGGTTCAAGTGGGCATTGTTTCTCCTGGACATTGACCTTTCTGTAAAACAAACAAACCAACAAACAAACAAACAAACAAAACCAAAAAACCCCACCAAAACCAAAAACCCCCCTCCCCTCAAAAAAACCAACAAGGAAAAAAAGAAACCACCAAAAAAGAAAGCCCTCCATCCCCAGCATTTTGTATAATGTGTCAATTAATGCTAGTTCTTGAGCTGTAAAAATCCTCCTAAATAGCTCCTACAGCAATGTGGTCCTAAAGTTGCTGTGATGAACTAATTGATGCCTTTTCATTTTAATTCCTGCTACACAACAATTAAAACCAAGTGCAGTTCAGTGAGGAGATCTGTGTTCTAACAGCAATGCCTTTTTAGAGCCATGGCACTGAGTTTCTTTTTATGCTCTTCCCTTTAGTCTGTGAAATAATGCAACGACACAACACAAAGTGACAGATGATCAAATTGTCCAGAAAGCTCCTCACAGAGTCCCTATTTCAGTTTTAAAGACCACATTGCCTAAATGGCATAAAGTGCCACCCTAAAATGAAATTTACAGGTCTCTGGAAAACTGAGCAGCAGATTAAATTTGAATAATTAATTTTAATGTTTTCATTTATTTTCTTCTGCATTAAAGTTTAAGTTGCTTATATCTTTTATATGCAAGAAATAAAACCTAATTCCCAGGGTTCATTTCTCATTTCAGCCAAAATGAAACAGGAAGGCTTGTGCAGTGTGGGAGGACTGCAATGCAAATTGATTAGCCACAATTTCCACCCTTTGAGTGAGATACCATAATAGATGACAGATTCTTTTTTTCTTTTTTTTTTAAATCACAGAAATAGATGCTACTGAACATGACAGCACTTATTTACAATTGCTCCATTTACCCCAGAATGCCATTATTCCACTTGAAATTTAACTTTTCAGAGGGTCAGGAAATTACAGTGCCATGGTCTTTCATGACCTGTCCTCTCTTACTCTAATAGAAGGTGTCATTATTGTTTCATTAGAACTAAAACCAGATAACTTTTTATGACATTTTTCCAGTGGACTGCAATGCAATCAGAAAACTGAAAAAACTGTAATGGAAAAAAAAGGTGCATCTGCAGAGATAGAAAATAACTCAGACATAAAAAATTTTCAAAAGACTCTTCATTCATTTGTATTGTGCTTATGATGTATATTTTAAATGGAAAATTAAGTGAGAATTATTAAAAAAAAATCATGTTGCTCCTATTTACAGGGTCATATTCCCTTAGCAACACAAAATTACATACAGTAGGATGGGGAATAAAGAAAATAATGGGAATAATGTTAAGACTCTCTAATAATAACCCCCAAATAGCTTCTAAATTCTCATAAAACAGAGATTTAATTTTTAATATCAAAGGACTTTCTAAGACTATGAATTATTGCTGTAAACCTTGGAAAACAAGACTTTTAAGGTCCTCTCAAATAAAAAAAAGACCTCCTGATGTGCTGTGGAAAGCAGAGCAAATCCTACAGTGGTCCTGCAATTTATATATGTACGTGTGTGTGTGTGTGATTGTGTGTGTGTGTATTTGGGGGGAAGTAAAAAGAATAAAAGGTTTGGTGGCGGATGCTGTGAAAAATAAAATGGTTCAGCACTAGTAAGTAAGGAAGAAGGTGTTTTAAGGCAGCTCTGAGGGTTTTTTGAGTCAAGTGGTCATCCCAGTGGAGGCAGGCCTGCATGGAAGGCACAGCCAGGCTTGTCTAAGGAGCAGGATGAATGTGTTATTTTTGTTTTTCTGTCACCACACCACTCTGGCTCCCACACACTCCTCTGGACCTGGCTCAGGTTCCCCTGATGTATGACCCAGCTCTGAACTCCTGCTGAGGTGCAGAGTTCCTCTGTCACTGTCATATTTTCTGAAAAATCCCTTCACCAGGATTTCTTCTCCTGGAAAGCTGAGAAGCCTCAGAGAAAAATGAAAACAATAATTATCTGATTGCTTCTCCCTGTTTTGCTGCTTTGGAATGTGGTTGGAGATTGTTTATCCAACATGTGAATTGTTTCATTGGTTCCATGTGAATTGTTTTGCCTTAATCACCCAATCACCATCCAGCTGCGTCGGGACGCTGAAAGGAGTCACGAGTTTTCATTATCATTCTTTGTAGCCTTCTGTCTGTATCCTTTCTCTTTCTTCACTATAGTTTTAGTATAGCATTCTTTAATAAAATACCATAAAATAATAAATTAGCCTTCTAAGAACATGGGGTCAGATTCTCAATTCCTTCTTCATCCTGGGGACCCAGCAAATACCACACTCCTCAGCTGGGGCTAAAGCTCGCCCCCCTTACTGTGCAAGTGTCAAGATGCAACTCACACACAAGAGAAAATGCTGGAGTTCCACAGGGCCTCTTGGGGACGATGAGGAACCTCAGTCAGAGGTGCTCAAAACAATGAGGCTGTCTTCACTGAAGCATGGAATAGTTTGGGTTGGAAGGGGCCTTAAAGCTCAGCTCATTTGACCCCTGCCATGGCAGGGACGCCTCCCACTGTCCCAGTGTCCAGCCCGGCCTCGGGCAGTGACAGAGATGCAGAGGCAGCCCCAGCTGCTCTGGGCACCCTGTGCCAGGCCCTGCCCACCCTGCCAGGGAACAATTCCTCATTGCCAAGATCCCAGCCAGCCCTGCCCTCTGGCACCGGCAGCCATTCCCCGGCTGCCGTCCCCGCGGCCCTCGGCAATTGTCCGTGTCCATTTTTGCCGCGGCCCCTCCGGGCCCTGCGAGGCCGCCCTGGGCTCAGCCCAAAGCTTCTGGTGCCCGGGTGAGCGATGGCAGCCGTGGCACCTTTGCTGCCGGCAGAGCTGCTCCGTCCCTGTGCCCGTGCTGGAGCCTCCTCTGGCCTGGCTGCAGCAGCTGCAGCTCCTTGCTGGGCTGGCCCAGGGCTGGGGCAGCTCTGCAGGTGGGCTCTGCCTGAGGGGCAGAGGGGCAGAATGGCCCCTGCGCTGCTGCCCCCGCTGGGCTGGGCCCGGCACGGGGCTCTGGGCTCTGGGCTCTGGGCTCTGGGCTCGGGGCTCTGGGCTCGGGGCTCTGGGCCTGGCACAGTCTTTGGGGTCCCAGCCCAGGCTTTGGGGTCCCAGCCCAGCCCAGGCTTTGGGGTCCCAGCCCAGCCAAGGCTTTGGGGTCCCAGCCCCCAGCACCCCCAGGGCTCCTCCAGGGCTGCTCCCTCTGCTCAGCCCTGCCCATGGAGGATCCAGGCCTCCCCTTGGGCACTCATGGAGGCACCTACACAAACTCAGCTGATAAGTGAGGTGTGGTGTAAGGCAGCTAGTAGGTCAAGTAAACAACCCCTAAAAATCTCCCTTTTTTTCTTTTGTTCTGTTAAACATCAGCCAAAGCTGTCTGCTACCTCTCTCTCTCATAAAAAAAAGGGCAACTCTTAACTTCTCCTGCAATGTGCTACTGAGGTTTCTAAAAGATGAGGATGCTCAGGATTCTGTTGCAAAATACAAAACTGTACTCACAATGTTTTTTTTATCTTGTGTTATAGCATCAGTGAAGTAGCACAGCCAAAGTATAAATATGACAAACTGAAGAACACCTCAAAGTCAAGAAAAATAAATTCAGATAAAAAAATGTGCAGGGAGGGTCTGTTCCAATATTTATAAATAACATATCAAGCCTTTGAATTTCTGATGCTGCCAAAGGGAGGTCATTAGCCATCTGCAGTGAGGTCTTAAGTGATATCCTGATAGTTTTCTTAATAATTCTTAGCTGAAAATTTTATTGGTGTGTTGTCAGTCTCATTACCTCTTAACAAAGATAACCCATTAAGGTGGGTCAAAATATTTTTACTTCTGTCATTGGAAAAAACAGACCTGTGTGTTCTTTACAGAGGTGCTTTATTTTCATCAGCTATATATAGAATTAATTTCTAATTGTGAAAATACTTTTCTGCTTAATTATACAACAAAGAAAGGATGGCTTGAAATAGGATTAATATATCTTGTAGTTAATTAAACATGAAGCTTCTAAGGAGATCACTCCAGCAACAAAAGCAATTAAGGCTTGGTTATGTATAGTACATAATTAAGCAGGAAGTTCTTGTAATCCCAAGGACTAACTTTCAAAGCTTGTATTGCTTTAAAATAACCTTTTTTCCTGGCTTATTTTAGAGAAAACTATCAAATGTAAGTATGAGCACTGTCAACTCAGGTATCTTCTCAGCTCTGTCCTAATGTCATAAGTGAATTATAACACTAAAAAACACAGCTCTGTTCTGAAAAAATAAAAAGTCTCTATTTATATTTTTACACCTGTAGAGTGAGAAAATGTATAGAAACACAAGCCAAAAAACAAACCAGTGAGGAAATTCTGATGAAAGTCTGTTGTGATACACTTTATATTACAAGTCTCAAGGTGCTCTTGAACAAGACCCAGATAATTGGGGAAATGTTTAGTTGCAGTACTTCAGTGTCTACAGTGATTTCCCTTTTAAAATCTTCTCTGCTGAGATTTTCTTTTTTCTGTCATGTTTTCTGACAGGGAAACTGCTCTTGCTTTACTTGAGGAGTGAGCAGGATGAATGTTATTAAGTAGAGTGCAAAGAGGGTCTTGCACAGCACATTGCTCTAGAGACACACCTGACTTAACATGGAAATCAAAAACGAAACAAAACAAAAAGCCAAATATTCTGCTTGGATCAACACTTAACTCTGAGTAGGGTGTTATTAGGGACAAAAATATATGATGAAACCAATGAATAGGTTAAGATTCAGAGACCAACTGGGAAATGCTCATATCTACTTTATGTGATGCTTTAATATGCTGAGATATGACAATTTCATTTTCTGCTTACTGCTAGGTAAATGTCAGCCTGGTTTTAAGCACATTTCCCCCTCCTCTGAAGAAAGATACAAAATGTTCTGCTGCCTTCAAATTTAGATTAATTTGAAGTTCCTTTTCCACCGCTCCTTCTTTATGTTTGTGTCTCAATTTCATTATTTACTTAGCTAAAAAGATACAATCTCTGTTCCTCATTTGACAAGACAGGAATCAATCTGTTTCTGTGCTTTTTATGCAGGAGATGGAATACAAAAATGAATAGCAGATTTTGAACAAAAATGTTCTGAAGTCAACCAGAATCTCACAATAAAGCTTCATGCACTGTGTTTTCAAAGTGGCATAAAAGGAATGTAAAATTGAGTCTTTTTCAGAGAAGAATAGATTTCCTTGGCCTTTTTATATTTTACTAATGAGATGCTGACAGATACATGAAGGAAATATTAAGTATCTTGCTTATTCAAAAAATAGTATTTGGGAAAAGATATGCAAGGCTAATAAAAATATCATATCCCAGTTAATAAAGCATCAAGTTCTTGGAAAACACAGCGAGATGGAGTTCCATTCCATTCTTTCACCCTCATCTGGCTCTGGTTTTTTGCCTCATCTCTGTTTACATCAGGTATTTTTTGCTTCTTAAAGATAGTTGACCTTGACAAGGTCATTTTGCTTCTCTCTATCATTTTCAGAAGAAACAACTGTGACCAACTCTGCTTGAGTCAAAAACCAATTTTTGAGTCAAAAACCAATTCAAGGGTAGCTGCAAAAACAACAAACAATTTTTTTAGGAAAAAGCGGATGCTATTTTGAAGTACCACACACATTTGGACCCTTTTCCCCTGTATTCTTACCTAAAAAATTGTTTAGCTATTTTACTTTTTTAAGGGAGTGGAAGGGAAATATGCCTCTGCTTCACAAATTGAGACAGAACGTTATTTCAAGACAGTGGAAATGATAGCTTGGTAAAACAGGAATTTAAAACAATGAAAAACGAACATCTTTCCATTAAAATTTCATGCACTGTGTTTTCAGAAGGTGCTGCTATTCAACTAACACCAACATCCCCGCTGCAAACGCACAGCAACAAAAAACCGCCTCGGCCTCAGATCCCGTGTACATCAAAATTCACAACAACCAGGCAGTTTTTGCTTACACTCCCAGATTTTCTGAGGCAAGATCAAAACCTGTTATTGTAATAGGAAATGGGTCATTACTCAATTTAACTTTCATCTGCAGGGGAGTGATACTCACAGAAAAGCTGCGAGTCAGTGAGGGAGCTGACAGTACTCTCTTGCAGGATCTCACTGCTTAGGGAAACTTCCCAAATAATTTTTGTTAGTGATGATGAATTTGTTATGTGTCAAAGGCAGGCTCTGGAGCACTGATTTAACCCCTTAATTTTTACTGAAGGCTTAACAGAGAGAGCTGGGAATATAATTCAGGGAACAGAGCAGGACTCTATGAAACACAACATTTTTCTACTATAAGCTCTCATCCACAGCTAATTTACAGCTCAGACAGGATCTTTGCTCCTGTTCATGGTTTAATGGTTTAGGGGTTACTGTGGTGGTGCTGGATTGATAGTTGGTCTGGTTGATCTTAAAAGTCTCTTCCAACCTTCTATGATTCTATGAAGGTGACATCACACAATTTTTTTGTCACAGAATATAATCATGGTGTGTCTGTCTGGTGCCTGTTTTCTGGACAACTTGCAACAGAGAGCTCCTATATCTGTCTGTCCTTCTAATAATCCCTCTGTATTTTGCCAGAGTAAAATCAATGATTCTACAGATGCTTCAGACTTTGCTACCTAAATGACAGAATACAGCCTAAATAAAGCATTTAAAAGGCAAAATAAACCAAGATTTTAAACTGCCTTATTTAATTTCTAGGCTTAAATTCAATTACTATTATAAACATTTCCATAAAATGAATTGCACAGGAAAGCTTTGCAAAGTCAAAAGCAATTTAGGAAGGGCAATGCTGAAATGCACAATTTAGTAACATTATTAATGTGAATAATGCATTTAATTTGAAATGATTTAGGCAAAAAACTGAGTTAGAGTGCGACCCTGGAATGGCCATCAAATACTCCTGGAAGACAACTCTGAGTCGGAAATCAAGGCATAGCTCCTAATACAATTTCTGAAAGGTACGTGTTTGTAACGACTGTTAAAAACAGATTGGCAACATAAAAAGATTAAAAAAAAATAGAAAGGAGAAAAGCTTTTTGTTCATCTTGTCATCTTGAGTTGCACACTGTCCTAAAAGCAAATAGTGATCATTAGTAGCGAAAATTAAGCCAAACTAAGCCTATGGTTTATAGGCAATTGAAGTGAATAAAGTGACCTGTTTAACATTCTAGCCTAGGCAAGGCAAAGTCAGTACATTCAGCAGTGTGAAAATCAGAAGTGGGCATCAGTCTTCATCTCCTTTTGCCTTTGACTAAAATGTTCAGAGCTCTTTGTCCATTATTAACTTATCCTACCACTGGCTGTTTTTTTGCAGGAAAATTTACCTGTAGCAAGTCTCTGGGAAAGAGTGGCAAAGATCTGTGTTAATAATTTATTCCCAACCTGCCTTGAGGTGCATCCTGTGAGCTACCAGGCTGTGTGAACAGTGTGACACTGTGAAGTCCCTCACCAAGGGAAGAACAAAAGCAAGGAGGTGCCAAAACCCAGTGTCCAAATGAAGTTCTTCAAGTAGAAGTGACAGTAAAAGAGATGAAAAGAGATGTTTTTGCATTGGAAAGATAAATGGTCAATACTGACTGTAAATATAATTTTTTTATCCCAGTAGAAAGCACAAAAAAAAAAAAAGCTGATCTCCTCACAATTTTCATTTTGTTATCTGAAATCTAAGAACTTTAGGATTGTGAGAAATTCTAATAAAAAACCAGCACCAGCTTTGTATCTGGAGAAGCAGAGACCAATTTTGTTGCTGTTTCAGTACAGAGCATTGATTCCTTTTGTGGCCTAGTGGTTTTTAATAAAGCTGCAGAGAAATACAGGTGTCTTCTGTTTATAATGTGATTTATTTCAGTTCACAGCTCCCACAGAACTCCCTGTCTCCCCAAGCCCACTCACAATATATGGCTTAGCAATCCAGCTCTTCCAGAAGTCACACAATTTCCTCATTATGTTAATTACCAGATTGGTCTTAAATGAACATTTCATCCTTATTCCAATTTTGTGTCTTCCAAGCCCTTATTGCATTAAGATGTTGTTAAGCATTTTCTGGGGTTGTTTTTTTTTTCTCTTTTTTTTTTTGGTTTTTGTTGTTTTGTTTTGTTTTTCACTCAGTGTGGGTGTTAAAAAATTAAACTATGGGCCACATATACATCTCTTATTTGGCTACTTTAACCAGAAATGGAATTAATAAACGCTTTGCTAATGACACTAATTGTCAAAAGAAAATTAAACAATCCACACAGTTTTCTCCTTGTGAGTTGTTGCACAGATCTCCAGATGAGCTGTTGAATTGCTATGGTATAGTGATTTTTTTATCTAGAAAGATTTTTCAGAATTCATTGCAAATGAACAGATTGTTACATCAAAAAAACGGGGAGAAGAGTCAGGTGGAATAACAGACAAGACATGAAGAAAATACCACGTGAGAGAGTAAAAAACATTCCTTGTTCTTCAAACGAATGCCAGCATTGAAACAAATTCAGCTAACCAATACTCTTTGGAAAATAATGTTCTCTTCCCATATTAAAAAAAAGGAGAGAGTCACCTCATGTAACTTTCCTGGTTCAAATATTTTTCTTATAATTTAAGTTAATTGTCCATCTTTCTCTGTGGCTGGCAGAGTAGACACATTTCCACTTCTGGAAACTAGTGTATAAAAAAAGAGTAGAAACTGATTTTGGCTTAGCTTTTAAAAACACAACTCTTTGATTTGATCATTTGGAAGCTTAAACACTAGAAATAAATGCAAGAAAATGAATATAAATATAAATGAATATAAGTGATGAATATCATGATGGCATGATGGAGATGCATTTTGTATATGTATAATGAAAAGAGGATAATTATTTGGAATGCAGTTTTGCCTTTGTTTTCAAACAAGAGGCATTTAGATGTGGAAAAGATGGCTATGCATTAAACTGAAAGAATAATTTGATTGCAGCTCTGAGACAATCTAATGGCATTGATAAAGAATCCCAGTAATATTGTCCAATACTGGAGATTAGCTTGGCAGGAAAATACCCAACCCAAATCCATTATACCACTGGCAATCACCACATTTTTAAAGCATGTAGGTATAACAGTTGCTCTGCCAATCTTCCAGCAATCTGTTTATCACCAACTGCTTTTTCTCTAATAGTGCTTAGCTGGTTCCACAATCAGCAGGAGAAATATTGTAATTTGACATTGCTGTTGCCTCCAAAAAAGCCCAACACGTCATCAGTTTTAAGATAAAATACTGACAATACACTGGTATGGCTGCAAAGTCAGGACTAGGACAAGACACAAAACAATTTATTCAGAAGGGATGGTTGAGTGGGAGGAGAAAGCTCCAGGTGTTTGGAGACACCAAATGAAGTGACACGCCAGAATTTAGCCAACAGTAAATAAAGAAAAGGGAGTTTAAGCTGCTGCCCTGATTTCACAATTTATAACAGCAGGAAATTAGTAGCAGAGCGGGCATGGGTTTTGAGAAAAATGTTAATTATTTTGAGTTATGCCCTCAGCTAGGAAAATGAGATATGGAGCGGCAAAAATCTATTTACAAGAGCATTCTCTAAGCATCTGAAACATCAGTTGCACTTTTAAAAATAATCTTTACAGCCTTAGTGCTTCATTTTGGGCATCAGGCAGGGAGTTCTCCATCATATCTTTTGAAGCCAAATAAGTGAAGAAATGGTAAGTGGGATCACCAAATGGAAGAGTAATCCTAGATTGTGTCCAGAAGGAGCCTGAGCACTCCAAAAACTTGCAGCATCCTCTTCAAGGGAATGACAAGGGTATCTTTGAGGAAACGTGGGGAATTCAGCCCCAAGTTTATGACACAGCTAGAAAAGTACAATTTTAGTCATGTAATCTATTTAAATTTCCCTTCATGCCAAGAAAATGCATTTTTTTTCATTGCTAGTGGTGGTGTTTTGTGTAAATAAATGTTATTTGTGCAATCTGTAGCTTGTAGAGTCTAAGTCACAGCAGATTCTCAACAACTGCAGCATGATTAAGGTGAGTATTTTGTCCCCAAAAATGCACATTCTGTGCCTGGAGACACAAAATACTTCATATTCCTAAATTATGGATGCAGCAATCCGAAACACTTGAAACCAAAGAGCTTAATTGTTGATGGCTGCATTTTGGAATACATAGGAGATTCAGAGTTATCTTTTCTGAGAGAAAACTGAGTAAAACAGTTCCAGCTCCTGAGAGAGGAGAATGTATCTCCAGAGTTCATCCAAAAGGGGAATTTGATGCATGATTCAAACATCACCTCTCAGCAAGCATCATCACAGCAGGTGCTCTGAGATGGATGTCAGCACACCAGCTTTTAAACTGTTGGTAGCCATGGTGTTCAGGCAAGGATACCCCAACAATGACATTTAGTCAGATCAGATCTGTTCAAGCCATCCACACACCCCAACTATGATCCTAAAAGGCAAACAGCAGGCTTTGCCCCCAGCTTTTCAGGCTTTCTCGTGAAAATCAGTGCAAAATATAAAGCAAAAAGTGCAAAATATAAAGTACAAAAGTGCAAAACATGAAAAAAAGGTGCAAAATATAAAGCAAGAAAGGCCTGTGGAGAACATTCAAAAGGCATGGAAAGTTGACATGGTAAATATGATATTGGTAAGCCAGCCACTTCAGCAAAATCCAGAAGTCTGGGCTAAATGTCTGGCTTTAAGCCCATTTCAGGGTACCATGGAATGATCTTTTTTGGGCTTAATTCTTTGTGGAATGGCTGAGGGAGTAGGGCATGCAGGCACAATTTCTTTCACACTCTTTTCCTTACAAATGTGTTTTGACTAGACTCCGTGGAAGCAGCAGCAGGATGATAAACCTTTCAGTCAATGTGTTGTAAGGCTTCAATATAATACTCTGCGTTTTAAGGAAAAGAAAAACCACCAAAAATACCCACAGAGAGCTACCAGCAGGGAGAACAAGAATGAACAGATGAATTCAAATGATAGACATGTCTCTGTTACAGAATCATTACCTACACTGGTAGCATATGAGACTGTCTCAAGTCATGGCCTGAATTCAGAATAACCAGACTGTAGCAGAAGGTAATGACCACCTTAAACACTGAAGAAACAAGTGGATTTAATGCATTTTGGGGTTTAGTTTTGCTGGATTTTTTTCTTTTCTTTTTTTTACCTTTTTTTCTCAAACATGAAATGTTAGGTTCCTTTTTTGAGGAAATATCATTGTGCATAATGATTTTCAGGAAAAGGTAGATTGTTAATATTCCCTGGAATTGTTGAACTCAATACATAGCCATATGAAAAGCTAACTAAAGATTCATTAAGATGAATATTTCTTCACAACTTTCTTTTTGACCGGACAATAGAAATTATTCCTTATAGTTCAAAGACTTGAAGAGATAGTGCAAGTGATAAGATTAAATTTGCAGGTTCAGGTAAATTCAAATATGGAAATACTACAACAGCCTGAAAAGTTTGAAAATATAAGGATTAACTATGCAGCCCTTTGTAGGGCCATCTGTAGTTAATTAAAAATACACTGTCAACCACAGGAGCAAGAACACACAATAGGAAATTTCTGTGGAGCCTCTGCACACCCGTGGTTCGACTGATGGGCTAAAATATGATGCAACCACCTCTCTTTCCTGTGGAAAAACATTTTCATCTGCTTCTCCACCATAAAGCACAGCAGTAAAATGTTCATCCTCTCCAGAAGTTACCAACTGCTCTTCCAACATGCTGCTCTAAAAGAATTTCAGCAGATTCTAGGATCTTCAGCTATTCCAAAGTTAAATAGATAGGGCAATTTCTCCTTCCTTTTATGGAAAGTGTATAAACTTGGGAGAAAAAAAAACAGTAATCATATTCCTAACTTGCTTAGCAGCTGTAGGCAAAAAAGGCTAATATGTCATAATTTATATGTGGAGAGATTGCAGGGTGTTAGTAGCCATGTCTGGTGCTATTGAGGCTTCCCACGGAGAGCTGCACTGCAAAGTGGCAGCTGACTGAAAACACTGCTATTTTCAACAGTTCAAAAAATGTAAATGTGCCAGTGGCTGGTCAAACAAGCTCCCACACTGGTGATTTATTGAAATCCCTCACATTAGTGAGTTGTATGAATCACTCCTGGGCTGAAAACAACCCCTGTGCACAGGTTTATAATGGATTCAGGGGCTGAATCAGTCTTGCTGGCTCCAGAAGGTAATTTTGGGCAGCCTCAATTAGACAAAGATAATTTCTACACGCGGGATTTGCTAAGGTGCACAGAGCTGAAAGTAAATATGCTTTTCCAGGGAGCCTTGGAAAGGCAGAGGGGAGGGAAATAAACTCATCTCTCTCAACAAATGAGGGGAATTCAGTGAATCAGATCTGCAACTGCCATTTTTGTTCATTAACAAAGGAAAACTGGGGCTTGTAGAAGCATCCCCTAGTATATTTTCCTGCAGCTGTGACAACAAAAACATGAAGATATGTTGGGCTTTCAGAGCTCGTGGCAGAGTTGGGAGGGTTACAGCCAGAAAAAGAAGAATTTGAACATAAAACTGAACCACAGAACTGCCCCCATGCCTGAAACACAAAGAAGACAAACAAGTGGGAAAATCCACGTGAAAATTTACCTGCAGCCACTGTGACTGGTCATTGTGGCCAGAGGTCCAGGCATTGACTTTGCCTTGCTTGTCCAGCCGGGCTTTCCTGGGCTCCCAGGCGAACATGTCCATGTTGAGGGTACGGAAAACGCTGGAGGCAGTGATCTGGAAATCCTGGATGTGTCCTGATTTCATCCCCAGGGGCTCAGAGCAACCTAGAACAGCAGGGCAAGATCAGTGGTGCTACCTGCTTATCTCTGTCAGGGGTTTAGGTTTTTTTGTTATGGCAGAGAAAACCTGCAATACGTGAAGAAAAAGATGTAATCAAGGCTATTGTTGAAGACACTCGAAAACAAATAAATGAAAAATAATCAATTCCAGGCACTTTGTTTCAACAATTGCTTGGGTGAGTCAAAATCAAGATAGAGAATTCAACATATTTTATCCTGGCATAAATTTATGAAGCGAAACAAAATGAAAAGATGACTTTTGTCTGTGCTTATCTTATTTTTATTTTCCTCTCCCACAGGAAAATATTGTTTCCCCTCTTCTGTTTGATTTTCCTTATGCTTTTATGCCACCTCACATCCACCATGTGTTTGCTTATTGAACAAACATTATTTTTTGCTTAAAAACCACTGCTGCAGTAAAACGTTAAAAAGCACTGAGTTCTTTTACACTTCTGAATTATTTGACATCTAGGTAAAAATCCAGAAAGCCCAAAATCCCACTGAAGGAGGGAGAGCCCACAGAAAAACAGTTGTGGAGGGAGGATAGTAGGAGGATATCACTTAGGAGAAATCGATAGTTAATGGCTTATTTGTTTGTGGACATCCCACACTATTGAGTTATTTTGCCATAGAAAAGATAGATTTTGGGCTTCTCCCTTCTCTGTTCTGCGTGAAAAAAAAGATAAAAATAAAAATTGATAAGTGGCTCTGTGCTCCTCTGCCTTGCTCTGTGTGCTGGGAATGTGGAAGGTACATTTGGATGCAGAAGACGGAGGAAACAAGATGAGGCAGCACTGAAACAACAGGATTGGAAACCAGAGAAGGCAGATGAACTGCATGGTTCTAAGATTTAACAAAGAAATCAGAAAAAGAAAGGCTGAGAGAGAGAAGGCTGCTAAGAAGACAGGAAAGGTGGATGTATGGCTGCAGGGGTAGAGTGACACTTGATAATTGGGGTAAAGTGAAAGATGGAAAAGATGGAGATGGCAACACAAAAAAATAATCTGTTTTCTCATTTACTTCCTGACTCAGCAGTCAAAAACCTGCATATAGGCAGTTATATTTTTAACAACATGATCTTTAATGCAGCATCTCCTGTATTTAAAATTTGAATATTGACATACTTCATGTTAAATTTAAAAAAAACGAAAAAACAAAAAACAAAACCCAAACAAACAAATGGAAAGCCAAAAGAAAATAGAGTTAACTTTTGAAAAAAAATCCCCAATCTTACATAACTGATTCTCAGTGCACAAATAGAAATGGCACAGCTTTGTCTGTGGAATGGACTCATTCAAAAACACAACAAAACAATTTTCCTGGGAGTGGGAGGAAGCAATTGGTAATAGTAATAAGAGAGACTAATCTGTTGCTTTGGAGAGGGACTTTGCTCATTATTAAATTCTGAAGTATCACTCCAGGATCACAAGGACTGTCAGCAAGAATGTTTCATCCAAGGAATGCTAAGGAGGCTCCTATCACAAAACCATGGGCTGTCAAAGCTGTGACTCAGTGCTGGCCCAATCCATCAAAAACCAGTTCTATCTTTTCTGGGTATTATTATTGATTTATGAAGCAACAGCTGTGCGTGCCTGTGTGCCTGTGCATGCGTGCATGAATTAATGGGATTTTACACTCGCCTGCCTTCTCTGTGGCCCCAAAGGGGGTGGGAAGACAGTTGTTAAAGGCAACGGGAGAAAGTGAGAACAGTGAGAATCTGAAGAGGCAAACGTGGTGCATGCAGGTGTCAGGATGTCTTGGTGCCGTGTCACAGAGAGCAGCAGCTTCCCAGCCCCTGCCACAGGAGATCGTGGCTGTTTGGATGACAGAGACATAACCCTGCAGGGTCATCAAACCAGCACACGGCTTTGTGTCACCCTCACAGGCGTGTGTTTATAACGATGCTTATGCCTCCCTGAAACATCTCTTCTTCACTTCACTGTGCCTTTAAATTTGCTTTTCAATGTCCCTGTGAGAAGATTCAATTCCCATTTTTCTTTTATGAAATCTGTTGAAGTTGGAGATAGCTGATGCAGACACTCGGCTACACCCAGTGGAGCATCTCAGGCTGGAATGTTTGAGATGCTTTGGATGCCTCCATCTGTGATAAATTATACCTGATACCTCTGTATGTTTAAATATAACCAGGTATAAGTTTGCAGGTCCTATTTGGTCTAGCTGGATGGAGAACAGAAATAATGAGAAAGAGTGGGGATTAGCACCTCAAAATTGGAGGAATAAACACAAAGGCTTTCCTCTGTTGACTCTTCAGAGGGAAGAATCTTTTACTCTTCAGTCTGCATCCATTCTATAACCCTCATCTACTTCTTCCTTTGAAAAACTCAAACCCTCAAAGGAAATATTCAATATCCAATGTAGCAAAGGCAAACCCACAAATGGATCTGCACGCAACAGTCTGCAAGAATCTTGTCTTGGACAAAAATTTGTGCAGTGTTGGCAAAAGCAATGTATGTCAATTATTTGAGGGCAAAGGTAATTTTGTTTTGATTTATACTGTGATATTTTTTGTTTCTAAAAATTAAGATATTTAAAAAATTTTCATCATATTCTTGAATCATAGAATGGTTTGGGTTGATAGGGACCTTAAGATCATCTAGCTGCAAATCTATTTCCAACTCCTTTGCCATGGGCAGGGACACTTTTCATTAAACCTTAATGCTTTAAAGCTCCATCCAACCTGGCCTATAAATAACAAATATAGAATTCCTTTCCAGATCACACAGTTCTGAGGACAAATGAGGAAAGGGGAACCTATCTTTAACTGTAGGTTTGATAAAGTCCCCCTGTGTGTCAGCTTTGTGTGAATAGTGCCTAGAGGGACTGTTAGTGATGCCTCAGGTTTTAACTTTGATATTTTTCAGATTCTGTGCTGCTTTAGTGTGTGGGTCTGGGCTTCATTTTAGGGCATGGTGAGCTGTCTGCACAGAGCAGGGGGACAAAACAATTCCTGCTCCAGCTGGGGAACAAATGATCCCAATCTCAGCCCAGGAGCACAAACCCCGTGGGCTGGAGAGAGAAAAACAAGCAGGGTGGGACTGCCTGGGCTAAAGCTGGAATGGGACAATGAACTGCAAGGTGCAAATGGAGCAGAGCTGATCCCAGGGACAGACCCCGTGCTCGGCCATGCATTTTGGGGCCACTTTGGTTCATCTTGGGTGCAGCCCTGGCTGGGCTCTGGTGCTGCCCAACGTGCATCCATTGAGGAGATCCTTTGGATAAATCCCTGCTTTATTCTGTAATTCTGTCTGGCCTCTGCTCTAGCTCAGTCTTCACAAGGCATCATTAAGATAAAGAAATAGCTACCAGGGAACAGCATACCTGAAGGAGATGACAATTACACACTCAGGAGCTTTCTCTGAGTGAGTCCCATGGGGATGTGCAGGCTCTAGGGATCAACATCTCTCTGCAGGAACTGAGAAACCCCAAACACCAAGAACTGGCTGAATTGTGTACAGGAACCAACAAACATGACCGTGAGCAGGGGCTGCCTGCAGGGAGGCAGATGCTGGAGTGCAAGAGTGAATTCCATGAGTGCGCGACATTGTTGTGTGAGCACTGGATCTGCTGTTAAAAACAACAGCTTGATGCTGCCATTAATAACAGCCCAATGAACAGAGGCATTCTAATAAGCAGTAGCTGTGATCTGCTTCTCCCCTCACATCAATACTCTGTGGAGGGAAGGGAGGGCAGGACACAGAGATGTGCAAAACACAAGCAAGGCAGGAACACAGGGCCATGAAAATTAATGCCTAATTTATTGATGGTTGGCTCCACTAGCACTGATCCTGACTGTGGGTCCTGTAAGTACAGCTATTTATGAGACTAAAGCAGATTGCATTGAACATTTTGCTGAAGTTTGTCCTAAGGAGTTAGCTTTTATGATGATCCAATGCTACAAGTCTCCCTCTGTTTATCACTCACTCTCTTCCCTCTCCCCAGGCCATGTTAGAGAAGGCAGACCCCTCAAATTGCCTTTCCACCCAAGGCAGACCACCTGGAATTAAGAGAGAATTAGTCTGTGTAATTACACCTTTCCTTCAGTAAGGCTGAAATTGCTCTGCTGAGCCTCAGCTGTCCACAGTTTTAAGAGATGATGACCTTGACATTGTTAGGAGACCACTGAAATTAATTCACTTCACTAGCTTTTACAGTTCTTTGAGCAAAACAATTCCTAGTCATTCTGGCAAGGACTTACTCTAAATTGTGGTTCCAGAAGTGGAAGACATAAAAAAAAATCTAATAGAACAAAGCACCTAGACAGGATTTTCTATTTACTCTTAAACCTATCTATATTGGAAAAGGGCTACACCAAGATTAATGCATTAACTTTTCATTTCTGAATCTAGTTTTGACTGAGAATTGTTTAACTCCAGCTGTTTTGATGTATCACCCATGAACTGGATGACTATTGTTAGTAGAGTAAAGAGGCAGCCACACAAAAATCACTCCTAAATGAATCAGTGGGGTGCTCCCACCAGTAAAAAGGTTTATCTCTTGGAAAAGGATAAAACATTACATGCTTTTTTGAATTTGTAAGGGAACACAGTTCTTGCAGAAGGTGGCTAGAGGTCAGGCTTTACATTTCAGAGCTTTAATAAGAATCTGAGGGAAGGTTTATATTGGGTCCGCTTTTTCATTTACTTTTTGCTACAAGATGCTATCCCTGCTTCTGCTAAACCCAGAAAACAAATCCAAACTGAAATCTTGATTAAAGCAGCCCAACCAAGTTGTGTCTTATTGGACTGGTCCTTGACACCATGGGAAGCAGGCTTATCCCTCTGAGGATGTCACAGAGCACAGGGGTGGTGTCACAGCCACAGCCACAGCCACAGGAGGAATTTCCCAAAATCAGGTGTGACAATTGTGGCTACCAAGGGTCCCTGGCAGCTCTGGGGCTCAGGAACAATTTTCAGGCCTTGGGTGAGGCTCCCTGCCTTGTAGTCTGCTCAGGGTGGTACATTTTGAGTCCACCTAGCCATCAATACATGTTTAAATTGCTAAATGACCATCCCTAGAGGTATCCAAGGACTGGATGTGGCACTCTGTGCTCTGGGCTGTGTTGCAAGGTGGGGATCACTCACAGGCTGGACCTGATGATCTCAGAGCTCTTCTCCAGCCTCATTGGTTCTGTGATTCCTGTGATCAACTGGACTTTAAACCCACACAGGAAAAAAATTATGGAGAGTTAATGGGTTAACACCACACAGCCTTATTGGGACACATTCCTGTGCCCTGCAAGTGGCCATCATCACTCAGCTGAGCCAAGTGTTGCACTGCTGAGGGCACACCTTGAGTGTCCAGTTCTGGGCTCCCAAATTTAGGAGGGACTTTGGGACATTGGAGCATTGGCAATGAGGCTGGAGAGGGGCTGGGAACACAAACTGAGGGAGCTGGGGGCGCTCAGCCTGTAGAAAAGGAGACTCAGGGGTGCCCTCATCACTCTGTACAACTCCCTGGAATGTGGTTGTGCTCAGGTGGGGCTGGGCTCTTTCTCCAGGCAGCACTGACAGAACCACAGGGCAGAGTCTCAAGCTGCACCAAGGGAAATATAGGCTGGATATCAAGGAAAAGTGTTTTACAGAAAGAGTGATAAAATTCTGGAATGGCTGCCTGGGGAGGTGGTGGAGTCGCCATCCCTGGGTGTGTTTAACAAAGCCTGGATGTGACACTGATGCCAGGGTTCAGTTGAGGGGTTGGGGCTGGGTTGGACTCCATGATCTTGAAGGTCTCTTCCAACCTGGTGATTCTGTGATTTTTTTTTTAAATTAGATAAAGAGGATGAAAGCAACTGGACAAACTCAGGCTGGCCAGGTGCATCTCGCAGGGGGGACAAAGCACGAGTTGTTGGGAGCAGCTGGAGGGGACGGAGCGCTGGGGGCTGTGGGGATCCCACCTGTGAGCTCGCAGCCAAGCAGCTCCATCCTGAGGGTGCAGTGCCTCCTGCACACCTGGGGGTACAGCCGGACGTACTGCGCCTTGATGGGCGGCGTGAAGGAGTTGGCGTACGGGGTGTTGTTGTCCACGTTCCCACGGAACACCTGCGGGGAAACGACGTTTGCAACAGCAAAATAAAACGTGTCAGGAGGATCCCTGGAGTCCCAGCGAGTTCCTGTCTCTCAAAAGCACCCGAATTGTTCTGTCTGTGAGAGGTTTTCCCCAAACTGCAGCTGGTTTAGTGCTGCCCGTGCATGACACAAGTTTTCCCAGCAGAATGTCCTGCTGTGCCATTTTGTGATGGGTTTGTCACGTGGGCCAAACCAAGGTCTCTGTCCTGTCCCTCTCAGAAATTGAAGCTCCTCATGCAACTAAATTATGCCTTCTTTTCTTGATTAATGTATGAAATAGTTGCAGTTCAATTAAGCCTGCAATTATTTGCTCTGATTGATGTTTATTTTTTCCCCCCCGGTTCAAGAACTTGATCCAGCTCCCACTGAAGTGCACTGTAACCCTCCCACTGATCACAGAGGGGATGAGTTAAACCCACCAGCACTTTTCTATTCACCCCTCCCTCTAACCAGACATCCCTGTGCTGTGTTTCTGCCCTTCATTATGCTCCTCTTCACACAAAATCTTAATTTCCTAACAGAGAAATTACATCTAATGCAGCGCATTTTGCCTTCTATGCAAACTTACACAGTAAAAGGTTTTTTTCCTGCTCTGTGTGCACAGCTCCATCAAAAAAAAGTGGTAACTATAAACTGTAAACACACACACCCCGCTGGATGATACTGTTTGTGCAGCACAGAGATTAGCATTGATGAATGGGCTCTGTGTTTCCAAGGGTTAAAGCTAATCTGCCAATGCAATAAAACGAAATTGAAAACAGAGCAATGAGTAATTACTGGTAAACTAATTAATATGAAAATCAGTTAAGTGTAATAAACAGGATTATTCTAGCTTGGGGAAATAGTATTTATGCAACCATCAATTAAAGTATAAGAAATTCTTAGCACAGAGAGATGCAAATTTGTTGATTTTTTTTTCTCACACAGAAAAATAATAACAGTGAAACCTATATCATATTGCCAGGCAATTAGGCTTAAATACCCAAGACATCTCATACTTCTAAAAGCTGCTAAACCATGAGATGCTTTCAGTAACAGATGACTCTATCTTACCATGTCTTCCTTCGTGCCTTTTACTTTGTACATTGTCCATGACTTCCCATCATTACTGTAGGCAATTTTGTAAGATTTCACATATTCTGGACTTCCAATCCTCTTGGCACCTTGGGTTATAACTCCAGTGACTCGCATCTTCTTCTGCAGGTTTATCTGAAATAACAGCACACTGTTAATCTGACGGAAACAACCCTTGATTCCTTTAATTCACCTTTTTTTTTTCCTAAATGAGAGAAAAAAACCATAGCTGTAGCATTTAAATGACTGTTTTTATATTTGCATTAATTCTTTTGATCTTTCATGAATTTCATGTGCAAATGTATAAAGCAATTGAATGAAAAAATTGAACCAAAAACTTGGACTATGCTTATTTCCTGTATGTGTGCACATATATTATGGATATACAGAATACGACTGAGATATTGCTTAATTTTGGCATATAGGGTTACTCCTACATATTTTCTGCCTGAAAGGGAAATGAAACAGTGTGATAATTTACCAAAAGCTATATCTTCTCTTCTGTTAGAAGCCAATTTGCAATACCATACAAAAGGCCCTCAGCACCAAGTAAAACTTCCATGTGAAACTAAAACTACATGGAAGTTCTGACAGCAAAGAAATGAGGCTTTTTCTTGACTCTCACTGAAAATTCATATACCTAGTGATGAAGGCTGAAATGCTAATCCTAAAGCAGTCAATACCAAAATATCAATCAGTGGATGTGAACATTCCTTGTGTGCTTTTCTGAGCTGAACAAAACTCCTTGAAGTAAAAAACGAAGATATGCTCAGAGCGAACAAATTCAGCATCACTCCAGCAGCCTTAATTCTGCCTCCTTTACTCCCCTGTGGCATGGAAACAACTCAGGGTGTGATACTCAAGCCCAAGAGTGTCAGACTCAGTCTGTGGCAGCTGCACTCCCTCCCTGTCAGCTGAAATCTGTGACTTTTGCACCAAATGAAGCTCAGCAAAGAGCCTTGTGAAGGTGCAGGCAGATGTGCTGTGCAAAGAGATGAGTGGAGGTACTGGAGAGCAAACAACTGGGGCAGGGTAAATAATACTTTATGCTACATTAGCACCTGTCTCCTCAAAAATGAGTTTTATCTTTGCTCCCCAGTGGCTGGAGCTGAGCCAGGGCAGTTCCCACTGTTTGGAGCAGCAGTCCCAGCACAGGTGTGGGAGGACTCAGAAGCAGATCTGCTGTCCAAATACCTTAATTGGTTTATTGTTTGCATTGTGGCCTGAGGACTTTCTCCCCCTTGGTAATAAAATCTAACCTCTGTGAAGGATGTAAGCTGATCAGGCTTTGGTGTTCTAAGATCTCTCTGTGTGCACAATAGGAAGCCTCTGGTTTCTTTGTCCAAACTGTAGAATTCTGTGGTTTCTTCTAGGTTTTTTTTTTTTGTTTGTTTGGTTTTTTTTTTTTTTTTTTTTTTTTTTTTTATGAGTCTTTTTCTCTGAGCTATTTCTCAGCTACTTTTTTGGAATAGTTGGCTTTTGGTGTAATTTTACCATAGTTCTCCCTATAAGAAATTATTAAACACCCACAACCTTTGGATTAACAATGTGTGTTTTCAAGGTTTAGACCCATTGAGAGAGGAGAAGCCTCCTATAAAACCAGATTTTATAGGAGGAGAAGCCTCCTATAAAACCACCAGGATCTTCCCCACAAATACCAAGAAAACTCAGGAAGGTGTGCAATTCCACCGGGGAGAATGGACTCACAACAGGAATTCAGACAGGTATAAATTAGAAGAGATTCATTACTTTTTTCAGCCTTGGAAAACTTCTTTTCCCCAGTTCCTGGTCCCTCAGAGGGGAAAACATAATAAAATAAATATGTTATATTTGTAAAAGGACAGCTCCAGAGACTACCATTAGTCCCATAACTACATTAAAAATGTAGGTAACATGGAATAGCATCCAGTTAAAGATTTACGTAAGTCTCTTATGAGTAGTTCATTTTCTATGTGGAATTTCAGAATATTAATTAACAGGCAAGTAAACCAATTTTCCATGTATTTACAAAATTGCTAATAATGAAGTGAATACCATCTGCAAAACTAAATTAGAAAGCACAGGAAAACAGACATTGATTATTTGCTGACTGGTAGCATCTTCACATTTCACTGCATGGGAAAAGGAAGGTATAATGCAACACTAAACAAATTTTGTTTGATCCAGTGATGCAGATAATAATATTTTTTTCAGCTTAATTACCAATTTTTCTATTTCCAGGTAATAATCTTTGGGGTTTTGGATGAGAATTTATGGGGATTTTATTTCCCTGTTTACTTTCAAAGGATAATTTCTAATGAAACCATGGCACTAACCACTGGATGTCCTATTCCCATTTGCAGAATCTTTCCTTTTAGAGGCTTTCTTGATCAGTGTCCATCCTTTGAGCCACAAACTGAGCTTTATTTTTAAGCAGTATTGAACTTGATGCAACATAAGAAGTAAAACCAGGCTGCCTTGTTTTCCAAGCTCTACAGATCCTGTCAACGTTTGCAGAAAAATCCCAATGAAGTAGGAAAAAAAAAATGCTTTCAAATGCCCATGGCTTGCTAATATGGAAATCCCTCCTGGGCTAACACCATGCTTTTCAGTGAATAGGGATACATCAGGAATTAATTTTCCCTTTGTATCTTTGGGTTCTTTAATATGATTTAAATTTTTCAAGTTCGACCTCAGCAAAAATTGAAAATACTGCAACTTTAGCAATGGCTGTAACAAAGCAGGGTCCAAACTTTTTCCTATTTAATATACCTTAGTAGGAAGATCTGAAGAAATGTGAACTGCATCCTTTAATACTAAAAACTTTTTCAAATGTGTTTTTCTGTGCCAGGGTGAGGGAGAAACAGCTCAGGAAGCTCTGCTTTGTGGATTAGGATCCAAGACATAAAATTATACATTTTAATTACATCTGTGATGCTGTTTTAAAACAAAGAGGTGAAAGTCACCAGGATAGGAACAAACGAATAATATATCTTTTTAAAAAAGGTAATGGATTAACTTCTTAAGGATCCCTTATCATTACCTAGATGAACTGGAAAAAAGCAAGGATGAAAGAAGATCAATAGTGTTTTGAGAGATTTATGTCAGTAATTTAAGTAACAAGGCATGGTAAAGGCCTTGCAAGAAGAAGACGCAGGCATAGACATCTGAGGAATCTACTTGCAGAGGGAAAGAGAGAAAGGGAGAAAGAAAGAGAGAAAAGAAAGGAGGAATGGAAGGAATGGAAGGAAGTGGCGGAAGGAAAGGAAGTGGCGGAAGGAAAGGAAGGAAAGGAAGGGAAGGAAGGGAAGGAAGGGAAGGAAGGGAAGGTTCCGGGAAGGGAAGGTTCCGGGAAGGGAAGGGAAGGAAGGAAGGGAAGGGAAGGGAAGGGAAGGGAAGGGAAGGGAAGGGAAGGGAAGGGAAGGGAAGGGAAGGGAAGGGAAGGGAAGGGAAGGGAAGGGAAGGGAAGGGAAGGGAAGGGAAGGGAAGGGAAGGGAAGGGAAGGGAAGGGAAGGGAAGGGAAGGGAAGGGAAGGGAAGGAAGGAAGTGGCGGAAGGAAGTGGCGGAAGGAAGTGGCGGAAGGAAGTGGCGGAAGGAAGTGGCGGAAGGAAGGAAGGAAGGAAGGAAGGAAGGAAGGAAGGAAGGAAGGAAGGAAGGAAGGAAGGAAGGAAGGAAGGAAGGAAGGAAGGAAGGATCAGTTTTACCATTTTAACATCTACCACTTAAATTTATTTTAGGAGCAATGGATTCAGACCTGACACTCAACCTCTGCTCAAGGGCCTGCATTTAACAGCACCTCAGAGGGGTCTCCTGCATCCAGTGGCTTCCAGTGAGGGATCTGGCTCACCCAGGATATGCCAGGGATTTGGCTGCAGTCCGAGCACACCCCATGCCCTAAAACCTTATGGCACAAAGAACATTATGAAACTCAGATAAGGTTCTGCTTGACACCTGCAGGCTGTAGAATCTGCTCTGATGGCCTTTGCATGTCAATGAGGAGGATTTCTGGGACTGGAATGAGTGATGAACATGGAGCTGCTCAGGTAAAACTGTGTGTAAAATGAAGCCAGTAGTTAGACACCAATGTATTTAAATCTGGCTCTACAAGAACTGGATTATGCCACACATGGGGTGCAAAGTCACTGTGCTGGTGTGGAGGAAAGCACAAGGAGAGAACAGGCATGGAGTCAGCTCAATTTATGTGAATTCAGGGACTGTGGCAAGAAACACCACCTCAGGTCCCCTGCTGGGTACACAACTGCATGTTGAATTCATCCATGTAGCCAAACCAGGTCAAATAAAATCACTTGAGGCAGATACCCTCTAGAGCAGTGTATGCCTGAGAGCTGGGGAATAAAATCAACTCCTTTAGTGTAAGAAATCCCTGAAATTCTTTCTAATCTTATTTGTTTCAACCACCAAAGTCCTCCCAACTCCATGATTACACAGAGCACTCTGATGGTCACAGCAGGTTACAGAGTCATGGCCTTTTCTCCACAGGAGAGGAAAAAGGGACCAGGGTGCTGTGCTCACTGCTCTCAGCACTGGTCCTGCAGGAGTGATTATCTATTAAACAATTTTCACTAATGCTCTGGACTCCAATGATTCACTCCAATCTGTTTGGGGATGCTAAATTGTTGTCTACACCAAGGAAGACATACCCAATCTAGATTTTACTGGAACCTGGAAAAAATCCATATTGCAAAGGAAATAAACGAGGAGGCCTTTTCCTCCAAGAGAAAGCGGTAATATGAACAAAGTAATTTCAGGAGTTCCTGTTGATTGTACAGTGCACCATTTTCAGAGGCAATTCAGAAGCAGACTTGCAAATCTGCATGGTGTGTGTGCAGCCGCAATGGTAGCTGTGAGTTAATGCAGGAGCTTGTTTTTCACAAAGAAGTCCAAAGGGCTCCACAAAACAAAGGCCATCAGTAACTCCTCAGCACGGTTTACAAACCTTAGAACCATAGGAAAAAAAAAAGAAGATTAAATTCAGAATTGTAATGTGTGAGTGTAACAGCACAGCAGGGACTGGAACAGCTCCAATGGAAGGTGTTCATCTTCCTATTACAATTTATGATCAAATGCTAGCATATTCACTTTGCAGGAGCTATAAAATGGGCAAAAAGATAAAAAAACACCCAACTGCATCCGTCTTATCTACATTATTGCAGGCAGAAGACGAGAAGAGGGATGAGAAGACAGAGTGACTTTAGGAAGACCCCTACATGATGCTCCTGGACAGAATCCATAGCCACATTCCCCTCATTTATTATCTCACTGCTAGCAATAACACCGCTAACACTTCCTGCAGAACAGCCTCATCTGAAGTGTTCCTCCAGAGCAAGCTTTCCAGAAATGCTCAGATTAAAGCCTACATGAAACCTTGGGTCTTTGAGACCTTAAATGTAGTTTTAGATTCATAAACAGAAGTGCATTTTATGGAGAACAAAGGTGTTTACCTGTTTCAGTTATGAGATGGAATAGTGTTGTCATAAATAATTCTTCATCTTTTCTAGCACAAAGTAAATATATCTTTACTGCTACTCACCATTACTCACATAAAAACAGGGTTGAAAAAGAGATCAAGGTTATACTGGCATTAAAAGATTTATTGCAGCAACTCTTCCCTGCTGATCTCATCAGGTTTTGAAGGATTGAAATTTAATTTTTTTTGCCTCTTCTCTCTTTTTTTTTTTCCAGAGTCATAATTCTGACAAAGCTAGATAGAAAGCACGCAGACAAACATTTTCTGATGAAAAATAGGGATACTAGCATAGAGAAACATAGAAATGTTTTTTAATAAACCCATGAAACAAACAACCTGACACAATCCCCTCAATCCTGGGAAAGTCAGCGGGTCTGAAAGCTCCTTCCAGTGCTTCCTTTTTATTCCCCAAGGTTGTTTCCTCCAGTCTGAACAGGACAAACTGCTGTTTCACCCTGGTGCCAGAGCAGCTGCAGAGCTGGGCTGGTGATGAGGATCAGGAAGGGCACAGCAGGTCAGTCACTATTAACTTCCCCTTGCAAAGCCTCGCTGGCACCTGCACACGAGGTGCTCATCTGTCTTGCCTGTCTGTGGCTTTTTGATACTCTCCTAATCAGCACTGTCAGCAGAGCTCCCCTGGATTTAGTTCAGGGCATTAATGCAGTCAGCACAGTGGCAGCAGCACACAGCGAGGATATGCAGTGATTTATCCACAGCAGCACCCTTGCTGAAACGCTGGAAGGAGGTCTGCCCCACAGAGAATAAACATGTTTTATTGTAAATTATTCACGTGATAGTGTAAATTGTTGTAATGCTATAGGCTAGGAGAACAAATGCTTGTTACAGGTTGCTTTGAAAATTATAATTCCCAGCATGGTTGTGGGATTGCACCTTGAGGACAGACCAATTAAATACTCAGGCTGTTTCTGATCCCAGCCCATTTTGTTTCACTTATGTGGATGCAGGTCCAGCAAAGCACCCTCATAACTTTGCTATTACATCCTCTGAAAACTTACCCTCCTGCTGTTTCCAGTTTATCACACCTCAGGGTAAGACCAAACACCTCTCAGGACTTCCCTCCACCCACCTGCATCTCAGCCAACCCTCTAAAAACAAACTCCATCCTCAGTGAGACTTATTCATGTACCTGCTTTAAATTAGACACGCAGAATCAGAGATGCAAATTGGACCAATAGTTTAATTTGCCTCTCTGTGAAGAGATCAGAATATAGGTTAGACCCTTACTTGTGTGGAAAGCATAAATACAAGGATTGTTTGGCCCACGTAATGCTAATGTGGGGGAACATATGTTCTGAGAATTATCAAAAAGCACCTACTTCATTTGGCTTTTGTTGAGAACTTTCAATTTATGCCTCAGAGAGTTTACATAATTAGACAGACTAAAAAACTTGCTTAGTCTGTTCCTTCTTATTATTAAGTCATTATTTTAGTCCCAAAGGTAGTTGTTATGAATGCCATTAACAGAGTTATATGAATTATTCAAACACTGGTATGTTTAGACTGCCATCTCAAGAAGGGGCCAATAATCAATCTCACATTGTTCAGAGGTTTGTAGCCCTGAAAAATATAATTTTATTTGCAATGTATTGATCACATGAGTATTAACTACCTGAAACTGAATGTTACCTAAGAAACACCAAGGTCATTTATGCTATTATTAATTTCTTCACGTGCTTTGAACTTGTGAAAACTCTTCCTGCCACATTTGGAATGTTAATGGCTCTTAGAAAGAACTTCCCCACAATGTCTAGAAGACATCCTGAAGAATCAGCCTAAGAATATGTAAATAAAAATGCCAGTGAAAATATCTCCATGTATTTCCTCTTATAAAACAGCTTTGATCAACAGCTCGTAGATCTGGAAGATGTGATGTCAGACTCAGGTCAAAGCCACATACTTTTCTTTTCATCCTACATGAAAACTGTCTTCCTTCGGGAAAAGAAGGGAATTCAAAAAGGTGCAATATTAAAATCACTGTGAAAAAAAACACTCAGGGAAATTTCTGGTTGTGAAATAACTTCAGATATTGGGAGGTATTTTCTGCCTCACACTCTCTATCTGTTTTTATGGCACTTTGGCAGATGCACTCTGGTAAAAACTCTGAAGAAAATGATGATCTTCTCTCGAGCCCCCCAAAAGGAGAACTGGGAAAAATTCCCACTCTGGCTTCAGTGGGCTTTGTCTAGGTCCTATGCATGTCCCCAGACCAAGAAGTCATGGAATTATAGAGTTTCAAGGTTTGGAAAGACACCCAATGTACTGATTAAAGGAGTGTTAACCATCTGAAATCTGAGAACTCTCAGGAGATCACACTTCCCTGAACCTGTGAGATCCCCACTGTGAGATCCCATTGCACATTCCCAGAATAAACTTATCTAGTGATAACAGTGCTATCAAATGGTGCACAACCTTATTAAAACATGCATCTTCATCCCCTTAATTATTAATTGAAATGTTTTATTATAAGTAAATATTTTTATTATAATTGAATATTTTTATGAATTGAAATACTTTTATTATTAATTGAAATTAGGACTCAAAAGTAAAAAAAAAAAGTTCATATAGAAATGTTAAAAGTTACCCTTTGGTGAGATTTTCTCTATTCTTATGCATGTTTTTCCTCAGAATATTTTTCCTTCTACAAAAATCTGCAGGCCAAAGATTAGGTTAAAAAAAAAAAATTACACATTGCTTGGTTTTATGATAGACAATCTTTGAAAAGTCTCATTGTGCCAGTCAAGGCTTGAACCATGTCTTTTTATCTTAACCAGTTATTGAAGAAGAAGGTTCTAAGAGTGCAAGAGTAAAATATGCTCCCTTTTTTCAGTTCACAGAATTAGTATGTGGCATAAACTGGAAGGTCTTTGAGATGACAAACACATGCCACCTTTTCCAGGGGAGATCAAGGAGGGTGAGTTGACTTCAGCCCTGGTTGTCTGTGGCAGTTCTCATGCTGCTGGTGACTTTCTGTGCTTCCAACAGCGATGGAAGCTGAGGTGAGATAAACTTGGGTTGAGAAATGGGTGAGCAGCAGGTCCAGAGGGCTGTATCATGGGGTCTGCTTAGAGATGTGCCACTGCTGGTATCCCCCAGAGTTCAATACTGGGGCAAAGAATTGTTTAACTTGTTCCTCAATGGTCGGATGAGACGTCCTCAGCAGGTCACTAACCACATATAGCTGGGACGAGAGGCCAAAACCCCTGAGGGGCTTCATATGCTTTGAAATTGTGAAGCCCTCCAAAGGGACCCTGACAGGTTGTTGAATTAGGCAGGGAAGAAATGTCTGTAGCTTAATAAGGGACATGCAGGTCCTGCACCTGGGCAGCTCCAGGTAGCAGCAGCACAGGCTGGAGGGGACCTGCTGGGGTTGCTCTGTCAGGAAGGACCTGGGAGTTCTGGTGGGCAATGAGCGGTCCCTGACCAGCAGAGCATCCTACAGGCAAGGAAGGTTCATGGGATTTGGGGGGACTTTGGGAACAGCGCTGCCAGCAGATCAGGGAGGGGATCCTGCCCCTTTGCCCAGCTCTGTGAGTGGAGTGTCCAGCCCTCTGAAGGCACATCTGCAGTGCAGTGTCCATCTGCTCCTCAGAAAAGGAGGACAGGGAGCTCCTGGAGCAGCCCCAGAGGAGGGAGGAGGACAGAGGTGATCCAGGGAAGGCTGAGGGAGCTGGGGCTGCTCAGCCTGGAGAGGAGCCCCAGTGAGAGGGGCCTCAGCCTTGCCTGTGCTGGGGTATCCCAGGGTGTTTCTGTGTCTCTGTATCTCCCTGTGCATTCCATCTGTCCCTGTGTCTCATTTTATTGCAGAAGTCCTATACCTTCTCAATGATTTCTCATGGACATCTCCTCCTTCTTCACAGCACAACCAACAAACTCCAACTCTTTCCTCACCCAGCTAACCCACTCTTTTGTAGCACTCTTCTTCTTATTGGACACGGCTGTGGTCTGTTAAGGGCAGGCCTGTTCCTAATCTTTGGTGGTTAGTACAGCTGCAACTCCTCAGGGGTGAGACTACCTTCTGCACTATTTTTATTTTCTGACATTCTATGCCCCCACATCCCTGTCTGTCCTGTCCATCCCTGTGTGTCTGTGTGTCCCTGTCTGTCCCTGAATATCCCTGTGTCCCTGTCTGTCTGTCCCTGTGTGCAGAGGTCAGAGCAGGCCCAGGCCCAGCCATGGCCCCAGAGCCCCGGGCAGAGCCTGAGCTCAGCCCAGTCTGTCCCTATCTGTCTGTCCCTGTCCCTGCATCTGTCCCTATCTGTCCCAGTCTGTTTGTCTCTGTCTATCCCAGTCTGTCTGTCCCTGTCTGTCCCTGTCCATCCCTGTGTGTCCCAGGCCCAGCCATGGCCCCAGAGCCCCGGGCAGAGCCTGAGCTCAGGCCAGTCTGTCCCTGTCTGTCTGTCCCTGTCTGTCTGTCCCTATCTGTCCCTGTCTGTCTGTCCCTGTCTGTCCGTCCCTGTCTGTCTCTGTCCATCCCTGTGTGTCTCAGGCCCAGCCATGGCCCTAGAGCCCTGGGCAGGGCTGATCCCAGCAATTCCCCCCACAGGAGGCAGAGCCAGCCCTGGGCAGAGCCCACAGGTGCTCTGGGGGCTCCAACCTGGGAACATTCCAGAATTCCCTGGGCACAATGCCCTGGGCTCTGGGGTGGCCCTGCTGGAGCAGGGAGGTGACACCAGCTGAGTCACTGTGGGCCCTTCCAAGCTGGCCCATCTTGGGATTGCGTACATAGGCCTGCTTTCCACACAAAAAAAATCCCAATATCCTGACATGTAGTCTTACTTTATCTTAAACGTTGCTCCCTGAACCTTAACTTTACTGAAATAACTTGAAACAACCCTTTCCTAGAAGTCAAATCTAGCAGGACAGTAACTGTGAGTGAGGATCATTGGCTTTGCCAGTTTTTAAGCGAATGTTTAGAAGGTAAAAATTATTCATTTGGCTATCACACATCAGCATGACATCATCTCACAGATTTGGATGCTGTCATCCCCACAAGGTTATTAGGATACCCACACATCTTTCCATTATGGACCACCACACAGATGCTGGGACACCTTTTATTTGCCTCTTCCTAATGCAATAAACAGCGTGGACATGCCTTTGTTCCCTTTGGTGTCACCACTTTTTAAGACTTGATTGCTTTTCATATCATAGTGGGAAATGGGAAAGGAAAAATCTAGTTGGAATGCAGAGTGTTGCAGATGCAGGGGATAAATGTGTTTAAAGGACCTGTTCCTTTAGTCCTTCAGCCACATTAGGTGGAGTAATTAAGGAATTCTGGCATGGGAGCTGACAGAGCACATTATGGATGGTGTTCATAACAGCATCAAGCCTCAGTTGCCACGGGGATGCTGACTCTGAACTGGCTGTTTTGTGCACCCAGAACCTCAGCCCAAAGTTGTTGGAATATATTTGTGCCTGGGATGAAAGCAGGGGGTGTGACTAAAAATGGACACCAAGACTTGGGATACCAGGGATTCTGTGGATGACTACACTAAGGAAGTAGGCTCCCAGCACCTTTGTTTTCTGCTCTGAGTACATAAACTACATTTTTGGCCTGTAAGCTAAATGTTTAGATGCTGAGGGAGGTCTGCAGAGAGCAGACACTGGTATTGAATTCACTGAAGTCAGTGAATTTATGGCAGGCTTTGGCTAGCAGACAACCTCTTCTAATTCCTGCAGATCAAAGGTCCTGTGTGGCATTGTTTCACTTCAACTGCACTGTCCTTATTAGCTTCTGTTCTCCACAGCCAAGGGCTTTCAGGTACTTACTGCCTCTCACCAATATCCTCCAAGGAAATCTTTCTATGATATTCAGCCAAATTTTGAAATATTGACAATAAAAAGAAGATCTTTAACAACTTTTCAGCATTCAACTTAACAGCTTAAATCTTCCTATGTGGTGCACATCACCTTGCAGGATGACTCTGAGACAGCATTTCATAAAGTTCACCTGACACTGAGATGAGAGCTACATTAAGTGATATAAAACATTCAGTGACAGGTATTTTTGGAAGCCTGTACACCAGTGCTCATGAATGAGGAAATGAACTTTGACAAAATGAATGGTTTCACAGATGGCAGTTTGCTTGGAGCTCTCACCAACAGATGTTTGAGTGAATGTTCTGCAAGGCCTCTGTGTATTTTGGGTTTTATCATTTCATTAGCAAATAGCTATCACCTGGTGTGTACTTGCTCTTTGGAAGCTCTTGATGAGGAAGCTGTTAACTTTTTCTTTTCCCTGGCCATTTTTTTTTTTTGAGGAAAAAACCCTACACAATGCTTTTTGGTTTTCTGCCTGGGGATAAGAATGATGGAACTCAAGGTTTTTTTATGCAAGTAATTTTATGTGTGTGTCACAGTTGTTGTGATTAGCTTTGTGAGATTCATAGTCACAGATTTAATTATGCCAAGGGACTGGAAGCCCCAAAAAGGTGAGGCTGAGCACCAGAGGTGGGATTGAAACCAAAAGTTGTTTGGAGATGCTTGTAACAAATTAAGCCTCAATGAAAATATAAATTCTACCTAACAGCAAGAATATTGCACAATATATTTAGACCTTTTTTTTAAAGCATTTTCTGTGATTTTCAAGAAAAAAAAAAAAAGGACTAAACATATTAATTCTAAATAAGACAGGGATCAGGGAAATTTTTTGCCCTGACTCTGTTGGGCTAGGTCCCTTTCCATCACAGGTGATCTTTTTTATTAAAAGTACCTGCAGCAAAAGTGTTTACTCATATCTTCAAGAAATATAGTGAAGAAATTTTCTTAAATATGGGCATAGTTATTAAGGAAGCTAAATTAAAAAGGCAAAAAGTATTATTTACAACAGACATGCTGAAATGGTAAATAAACCAAATGTATTTTTCTTTGGACTGGAGTACTAATATATTAAATTGCCAATCAGAGGGTGGGCACATTTTCCATCAAACTGTTGAATTTCTCATTATTGTGTTTCATTTGAATTTTAGCACATAATTTCAGAAAAGCCATTTGGGAAATAAATTAGAAAAATTAGAGAATTATAATTCTCTTTCCATATATTCTAAGTAAGACTTGTAGCTTTTCCATTTTGAAATTATAACTTGATTTTCAAAAATTGATTGCAAACAGAAAAACATATGAAATATAGATGGAAAGGGATGAATTCTTTGAAGAAGAAACCCCAGATTAAATATTTGAGACCATCTTGTATGCAATAAAAACTAAAAGAAAAAAGCTAAATAATCAGCCTGAACCAACTTTACTTCCCATTTTTGATCCTTCATTCAAAGTGAGCACTCTACCTGTTTTGTAAATTAATCCTTCAAACCTCCAACTACCCACAATAATAACATAAATATTTGAATATTTTATTTTGAAAATTTGTAAGCATACCAATGTCTCTGGAGAAACAGTTTATACCATTTTAGTGAGAGATAACAAAAATATGGGTTTTGTTATTCCATTGAGTACTTTACATTTCTACACAACAGTCCCCAGCAGCAGGTCAGGTGTTCAAACACATCTAGTAGTGTGTTTGATGCATGATGCTCAGTAATTCGTGCATTTCCTCAAAACTCTCCAGGTGTAAGCTATGCTGGAATCTGCTCTTGGTGCCTGTGGGTTTTACACTCTATAAAAACAATTTCCGTGTCCAAAAGACTACAAAACACTTAAAAGTTGTGAATAGGGGAAAAATAGATGAAGAAATATGAGGATGGTTAAAACTGGGAGAGGAGAAGAAGTGTAAGGGCACAGGCATGGATTTCCTAGGCTGGAATTCACTGGAGAGGAGTAACATTCAGAAAGTCCTGCTGGCAGTTTGTGTTTTTTGTTAGATAGTAATCCATAGGCAGGATCATATCCATGATTTTGGATATGGTAGAGGGATAACAGAAACAATAATCCTGCCCATGGCCATACCTATTCTGATTCATACTGCCCTAAAAAGAACAACTAATATAGGAATAGAAAAATACAGGTGCAAGGAATGAGCAGAGATGAAGTGAAATCAGAATGAAACAAACCAACATTTTTTTTAAAACTGTAAATGCAAAAGGACAGAATGGAAAAGAGAAACCACTGTAAAAAACAAAAAACAAAAAAAAAAGAGTTTACAAAGAAGACTCATTACTGGAACAGTCAGTGTGAGCATTTTGACTATACTTCTGGACCAATTAATGAAAAATGGATGTATGTGATTTTTTTTTTTTCTGGTCATTGTATTTCCAACCCACAAAAGTTAATATCACTAATAAAGTGCTAAGCAGTACACAGGTGCTATTTTATCACAGCCAACCTGTGAGGAGAAACAGAGGTCAGGAGAACTTTAAAAGGCAGATATGACTTACTCAGGCTTTAATTTGCTTCCAAAAACATGGGCAGTGACCCTTTAAATCACAAGCCAATTACAAGCATTGTAGTGCCTTTACTAATTACATGCTGAGAGTGTAAATTTAAAATGGCAATTTCAATTTTCAGTTCATTGGGAGAATGCAGGAAAATGAAATTGCATGCTAATTAGTTCATGTGTATCAGACACCTGAAAGATTAGAGAAAAAAAACTTCTGCACTCATTACAAGTGAGTTATAAGCAGAACACTCAAACCTTTTATTTGCCAGGCTGCATATAAATAAAGAAATTAAATGACAAAGAAAATTGATAATGATGGAACAAGGCAAAAATAGCTACAGGCTTGTATATAATCATACTTTGAGGGACTTTGCCCATTATACATGGCTTCCTTGAGAATTTATCTAGCATTAGAAGCTCCAAGAGGGGAACAGGAGATTGCTTCAGGTTCAACCGCGCTAAATGTTAATTTGCGTGTCCTAAAAATGGATTTTCTGGCTCTGTAACTTTCCACTTAATCTCTGCCAAGCACTCACACCCTTTTTCAGTGCCTTCTTCTGGACCAGGTGCTTTGTCACTCAGAGCAGCAAGGAAAAGGTTCCATGCACAGGCTGCTCCCAGCGGGCTCTGGGCAGAGGCTGGTGACACAACAGAGTAAAAACCCAAGACGAGGGTTTCACATCTTTTCTCCCATGAGCCAGAAATTTAGCCCAAATCTGACTTTTTGTACCACTCCAGAAACATTTATGGAGCATCTCCCCGGGCATTACAGAACCCATGCAAAAATAAAATGTGGGATTTCTGCTCCTCCTCTCATCAAACTGTTCCCCCATATGAGGGTCAGACAGTGTTTATTTCTTAGAGCTTATTTCATGGTTGAAGAACAAGAAAGTGCTCTGATGTAAAGATCTTTTGTGCATACACTGTGAGTCTGTGGATATCTCCACCTTGCCAGACCTAAAAAGATTTTCTGCAGAACACCGTCCTTCCACCTATCATCTCCCTAAAAAAGTTTCAGATTTTCTGCTTCCAGGTGTTTTAAAGAAAGAGAAAAGTAAAGAAAGAAATCCTCTCAAGGCTTCTGCTCTGAAATTACAAATAATATTTTTAATTTTGCCCTGAACTGAAAAAAAAAGAGGATTAAAAAATATCACTTGGCAAGTTTTGTGAAAACAACAGACTAAAGTTTGTTTTGCAAGAAAAATGAGAAGAATATAAGAGAATGTTTAAAACACATTAATTCTATGATGTAAGCTTGTCAAAAGTCCTTAAACCCCATGGTTGTCAAAATTGCAGAATAACCTGTAAGGGATTGGAAGAACTTCCAAAACTCAAAAAAAAAAATAAAGAGAACAAATTCCTCAGACCTGTAGACCTGTAGGTTGAGACTCTAGACATATTTTCTCCACTGGCCCAAGGATGTTCCTTCCATGTAAGAGCAGAGGGAAGATTTCCCAGGGAGCAAAATCCAAGGGAGCCCGGCAGCTGCCCCCGTGGTGCCAAGCACAAATGTGAAAGCATCAGACCATTAAATATCCCCATCCAGCTCTTCTCCTCAAAAAGACATGTCTAGGGGGCCAGTGCTAAATGATTTTGAAATCTTTCTCCAGCTTATTTAATAAAGCCTACACTCTTAACAGAGCCCAAAAGCTGACTTTTTCATTATGCATTAAAATTACATTAGCTTTCTACTCCCAAGGAAATAATTCTGCTCAGGTCCCCCTGCATGATCCTTTGCTGTTCTTTTCAATGTATAAATTTTACAGACTTCCTAACCCCTCTGATCTTTATGGAGGAAAACTGACTAACAACACATTCAAGGGCCTTTGTGTTTTCATTCTGCAATAAATAACAAACAGTAGAACCAGTTTTGTTTTTCAGAGGTGACAAAATCCAGCACTCCCACTGCAACAGTTTCAGAAAACTTCATCAAACAGTGTGTTATGTCTGCTCTCCGTACAAGAAAAATGAGCAGGTAATTAGGTATGCTTCCCCCCTAGATAAGTAGGAGCCTCTCAATAAAATTAAACACGGTGGTCAGGGAAAAAGCATTGATTGTGAACAAATATTAATGCAATGTACACCAAGGTAGCCTCAAGAAGAGAGTGTCTGACACAGCTGAGGGCATTATGGACAGTTCAACTTAATGTTAGCAGATAAAATGCTCAAATATCACAATTTTGCTAAATCCTGCAGTGGTTTCACTGGAAGGGAAGCATCCTCCTCACACACTGACCATGAGGATCAATGCAGAAAGTTTTCATATGAGTATCCAACTCACTAACCTTTATTAACCAACAGCTGAAATTGCGTGAAGTTGAGAATCTGCCCAATTCTCATATCATGAAAACACAACCCAAGCAAAGAGCTACAACAACCACTACAAAATTACCTTCATAACAACACTGCTACGGGACTTCATACTCGCTGCTTTCACTGAAGTCATTTTTTGGGCACAGAGAAATCCAGTACCCAGTAAGGGCACTGCCATTTGAATCACTCAAGCAATACCATGCTTGAGCGGGATGAGAAAATGTGTATTTTCAGCCCCATGGATGTGTCTGAACTAACAGCTGTTTCAACCTTAATTAAAACAGTTCCTGTTACTTCCAGTAGCGCTTAACCTGTGTGCCCAGAGCAGCTCAACAAAGAGCACCAGCTCTTCCAGCATGTTCTGGCACTGCCAAAATAATACTTCAAGGACTTTTAGCATGTGTCAGGATATCTCCACCAAGAACTAAATCTATGGTGTGCTTCTGAGGAGCTGACCACCAAATACAACGTATGTGGAAAGCAGTTTTTTTGAAAGGAGCCTGCATAAATCTGCTTCCACGGTTTAGAAGCCACAATGGAACATATGCACAGGGGTTTTTTTTAATTAAAAAAAAAATTAAAGGAGCTTGTGCATTTGTAAAGTCAAGATTATCACTGTTTTGCAACTAAATAGTCCTTTTTAGCCTGGGCTATGTCTCTGACAGTGAATAAGAACCTAGCTGTTCGTTAACCACTTGTCTTCATCAGTTTCTTAAGTGACACTGGCAATTGAATCAAGGATGTTTTTTTCCCTCCTCAGCTCCATCTGTTACCTGAATCCAGGGCCATCTGTCATTTTCTGCTGCAGTCCAGGCATTCACAAGACCCTTCTTATTAAGCCGTGCATAGTAGGGGTACCACTTCTGGAGTCCAAAAAGAGCTCGGTGAGTGGAGGATGCCGTGATTTGTTGGTTTGACACAATCCCTCCTTCTATCCCTAGTGGGCCAGAGCACCCTGCAAATGGGAAAAAAAAAAATTAAAAAAAAAAAAATTGTCTGAAATTATCAACTCTTCTGAGCTCCAAGTCACTGCAATTGCAGTAGAATACAAATAGATCCAGAATATCATGCCAAATCCAGCTTAGAAGAAATTAATTGTGTTTTCATCAAGCATTCATCCTCATTTTGTTTTCATCAAGCATTACTTGGGGATTGAAAGGCCTATTCAAATTTTTTAATTTCTACAAACAGGTGATATAGTCAAGTACTTTGAAGAAATTCAAAGTACTTGACTTGATCACCTGTTTGTAGAAATTAAAAAACAAGTACAAAAGTATGGCTTGCAAATAATTATTCTCATTATACAAGTAATGAAATGGATTAAACGTTCAATTTCTTGTAGCTTATTCTAGCTGAAGATTTGTGATTTTGGGTTTTATGGACACAACGAAGGAAAAAAAATCTCAGATTCAGATACTGAAATTATTGTTAAAAAGTAAATTTAAAATCCTGTAATTACTGTCAAGTTCCATATTGCTGCTCTTCCCTCAAAGTTCAGCACTTAAACAAAGTGCTACAAATTGCTATTGCAGTTATCTCTAGAATTATGAAAATAGACATAAGTTATCATTCAGTCACATTAAAAATATTTAAAGGTTTATCCATTTAATCAGCAAGACTCAAAGCATGTATTTAACTGAAGTGCTCCAGTTTTCATAATTTTATGTATGGTATTCATCATTACTTTATTCGCAAGAATACTTGTAGACCTAATCTTTTTTTAAAATCAAGATATTTCTGCATACATTGCTTTTTGAAGCCATTCCATTTGGGCACAGGAACAAAAACATTCAGCTATTGTGAGCAATCCACAAATATAAATTGAGAAAAGTAGAAAATTCATTACATACAAACAATTGGCAGTTTATCTGCTATTCAACACCCAACTGAGTAGCTGAGATTTTCCTTCCCCCAGTTCCGATGCAGAATCTGGAGAGAAGGTAATCACAGGAATTATTCTGGCAGCCAATGTTGCTCTGTGGCCCAAAAGACCTTCTGCTTTGCAGGTCAGCTGCACTTTGGCAATTTTGAGCACCACAGGGCAGATGTTTACTTACATTTCAGGTTTTCTCAGAAACCTGGCAGAGTTTCACCTCGAGCAGTACCCAAAAAATGAACTCTGAAATCGCACTGTTACGATATCCTCGTACCACACAGGCAGGAAGTCACAAATAATTTAATTCCTCATTAATTTGAAGGTGCAGAGAAGAAAAAGTGACCAGTGCAATTTGCTCCTCTCAGCCAGGAGATGGTGCAGGGTAGTGCAGCCCCCAGGTGTGGGGTGATGATGGAGACAAAGATAAAATGAACTGAAGTTTTAAGTTGATGATGGTGATGGACAAAAGGTAAAGCAAAGCTTCAGGGAGTGCTTCTCCTTAAAAACCTAAAAAACTTCCAGGAGATGCTCACATGAAATCCTGGCCACACTCAAATTAGTGAGTGTGACTGACGCGCACCACACAGGTTTTTAACAGCCCATGGGTTTCTGGCTCCTCATCGGGTCCCTGACAGGGGGAGCCCTCCTAGAGCAGTTCTGTGCCAGGAAAGAGAAATGCACCAGACTTCTTCTGTCTTCAACTTGTTTATTGTTATCTTATCAAAACTTCAGCGCACTGCCTGCACCAGACTTTGCACGCAGGAAAAGCACTACAAAACGGCCCCAGATGTACAGTTTCGAGGTCTTTTAAAGTTGTTTCATCCAATTAACTCTCAAAATGCACTTTATTTCCACTAACCTACAAATAACTCATCCCTTGTCTGTCCATGTAACCTAAAACTGCAGCTTTCCTTGACCAATCACCCTGTGCCACCAACACTGCAGAAAATGGAGTAGATGAAGAAGCCTGGGACAATGCCTGATGTCCCTTATCTTGCCTCCATACTAAAAATCCCCAAAAAATCTTTCACCCTGTGATAAACTACACTCTTTTCTATTTGTTTCACAATCTTGTAGACTCTAGCCTATCTCTAAGTCTTGGGAGCTTTCTCCACAAGAGAGGGTCAAAGTTACTGCTTCTCTGGGGTCAAACCCCCTCAGAGCAGGCAGAGAAATATTCCATGTTCCCTGGGTTCCCACAAAGCTCAGCTAGAACCTAAACTCCTCAAGCTGCTTCTCTTTATCACCCAAAAATAAAAGCTTTGCCTTCAGCACTCAGGTAATAACTGCACAAAACAGGACTAAATGTGACTCTCTCCTGTTGCTGTGCCAGGTGTGGGGCAGAACCAGAAGAAAACAAAACCTTTGTCACCAGCATGGGCAGGAACAATGCAGAACACACTCAGAAAACCCATGTATGTTGTGAAGGTGTCATTCCTCATTGTGTTTTCATCAAGCTTTCCTTGAGGATTGAAAGGCCTATTCAAATCTTAGCTGTTTTCTGAAGTATTCTCATCGAAGCAGAATGGAATCTTTTGGTGTGCAAACTGCTGCATCTGCTTGGAAGACAGAGGTAAATGACTCTTCTCTCCTAAGAAAAGTGTAGGTTTTCAAAAGTTTCTTACAGCTAATTATTAAAGAAAATCTGTGCTGTTTCATAATGGAAAAGTTCACACAGGTGTATCTATGTGCAAGTGTAATTCACCAGCACACCCATACCTACAGGACACAGGAATGAAATAAATTAACCATCTTTAACAGCAGCAATCATAGACTGATAATTATTTAAAAATATAATGTGAGAAAAGGGAAGAGAGGTTTTCTGGGAGGACCTTAAAGAGGAGGTATGCTGGAGCCATGCTAACATTTGCCGTGTCTGTTAATGCATCTCGTGTCTGAGATCCATTAAATTTTCTTTGAAATATGTGTGAAATCCTTACAAGGCAAAGTTGAATTTTCCTTTCTAACTTGAAGGCAATTTCCTTTCCAAGTTTAATTACCAAGCACAGCACTTAACTCTATTTTCTCAGCTATGACCATACATGCTCAGCAGCGTTTATCTTCCTTAGCTTTAGGAGGATTTTTCCTGAAATCCAAAGACAATCTCTACCTTCAGGGAACAGGTACTTTATTGTACAAGCTCCTTATTTTCTTTGCAGTTCCAGTCATGGTTTTGTTATGTTTGTCCATTTTTCAATCTGAGCTAAAGAAAAATACCACTCCTAACATTTAAAATTACCACATTAGAGATACTTTCTGCTTTGGTGTTCAGTTCAGACTTTACAAAATGAGATGTATGGAAAGCATGATACTAGATAATGGTTTCTAAACAATATTATAATTATATTTCTTAAATTATCAGAACATTCTCCTGGCTTTTTTTTAATTTATTGAACAGCCAGGATGTCAGCAGAAGTTTCATTAGGATACTGTCAGTGAGGTCCTTCCACCGTTAATTTTGCCCTTTTACTCACCCTTTACGTATTTATTTTACTCAAAATCATTTTCTATAACAAAACCTTTCAATTCACTTTCTTTTATCAATTAAAATCAAATATTGAACATATTTTTGGATAGTCAAATACCACAGCAAATGGACTTCCCTTAGCCATATGCTCATTAATTTCCTCCAAAGACTCCACTAGATTATTAAGTCACTCTTCTTTCTTCTAAAAACTCTAATGGGGCTATTGCTCTCTAAATTCTCGAGAAATTTGTTTTCCTGAAAACTCTCAGCTGAATGGCCCATCTCTGGTTCCATTAAATGTGGTTTATCACTAAAAGATTGGTTACAGACCAGTTCCTGTACACGATAATAAATTTCAGACATAAACCTCACTTTTCTTCAAGTTATCAATTATTTCTTTAGGTGTTTAAGAGCTGTGATATACCACTAACTACTAACAATGAAAACAGACAACAAGAGCATTTTCAGCTCTTTTTCTTTTTTTTAATTGAGAGGCATATTTTGCAGAAGTGCAAGATGTATTACATTTTATAGCTATGCTTCTGTTTCTATTAAATCCATGGTTCTTTTAACAGAAATCATGACAGCCTGGGAAATAATAATATCACTACTGTGATAAATTGTGTACAATTCAGACTGGTCAATGTTAGTCATTAAATAAAAAAAGAGGGATATTTTTATTAGTTAAGGCAGAGGCATTGGGGTATGACAACACATTTGATGCAAAGAAATAAGGAAAAATTAAACAGCAGTTAAGCTGCCTGACATGATACAGATTCTCCAGGCAGATTTTGTCATCTGGAGCTGTTATTTCAGTGTCATTAAAAAGCAAGATACTAAGGCAAGTTATATTGGTTTTAATCCTACAGTGACAATTATGGGTGTGCACTAAATAAAACCCATTTAATGCTTCTGTTTTTCTCGCCAAGCACAAACCTGTGCCCATAAAATCTCACTGTCCATGGAGATAACAATGCCAAGGTGTACCAAGAGCTACGTGAACGGATCCAGAGAAGGATGGGAAAAATTAACAGTGGAAAAGTGAATTTTTCAGTTCTCCTGAGAGTCCCCACCATGTGAAGACAGCAGAGTTATAAATCTGCCTTGGAGGCTTCTTTTACAACCTTAATTAGACCCAGAAACATTATGCACCATTTTGCACCACAAACCAATTGGTTTTTAGTCCAAATTTCCCTTGTGGACTAAGGGTGGGGGGATCAAACAGCTCCCCAGAAAGGAGATAGTTCTGTGCTTCCACCCTGGTCTCTGGCAACAGCAAATCCCTCCAGATGAACAATAATGTTTGAGCAAAACAAAGTAAATGACAGCAAGCTTACTGTGGTATACATTGACATCTCCTCAGAAGAACATTAAAACAGGGAAATAAGTAGCTGATTCCTGTAATTTATAGAAAAAAAAATATATATTTTTTTCTTTTAATTTTAATTTGTCTATTTTGAGATAAAGAGTTACTACAGCAAGAGAAAATAAGAAGAAATCACTGGGTAAATCTGTTACTTGAGCATATTTAATTTGAAGTTTTTGCATTTATGTCAGTCCACAAATTAAGCAAAACGTCCAAATGGTTTAAAAATGGCTTGAAAATGTGATGATTATGCCTCTGCAACTAGAATGAAAAGGTTTCTTGTTATTGATGATGAAACATGCCTGATTTTGCAGCGTGAACATATAGCTCTTATTTCCTCTGTTGGTCTGCCTCTAGCTAACGTCATCAAAACAAACAGATGCAAAACTGGAGGCAGGGAGAAAACAAATCTGCTGTAGACATCTGCAATCCTTTCTTCCTCCAAGCACCTCATTTTCTGGCATGAGATCAGCCTGGCTGTGCTCAGCAGGGCCTGGCAGTGGCGCTGAGCACAAGCCCTGGCACTGGGATCACAGGTGACCTCTGGTCCTGCTCGTGCTGCTCCCAGGCCCCAATTTCTTCTTCTCGCTCCTCCTGACACACAAATATCCTCGCCCACTTTGCTCTGCCAGGGACAGCTCTTAGATAACAGCAAGTCTGATTTTTAGGAGCTTCTTAGGGAGGTGTTTGGGAGTCCGGTACCAAAGTGTCCACCTAAATGCAAGGTGTTGTTTTTTCAGGTCTTGCTTTGTCACAACCATCGCATGATAACCCCAAAATATTCCTTAAAAGTGCTACCCAAAATGTTTTTGCAGAGAGGTCGTTGGAGACACAGCTTCCATTCCTCCTTGAGGTGTCTGTGGGCCCCATCATGGTTTCAGTGATGTGACAGTCCCTAGATGCCAACTTTACCACTGGAAAGTGGGGTTACAGACAACCACAGACACTGCATTAATTACTGCTGGTGTTTGCAGAGATTACACACATGCAATCCAGGCTTCTGCTTATTTCTTCTTGTTCTTCCACACAGAGATTTCCACTCCCTGCCATGAGCAATTGTCCACACTGCAGTCCCCAGGCTGGGATTCACATCCCTCTGATGGATATTCAGAGGGATTTCCTACCTTGAGCAAGTGTGCAAAAAATTTTTTACTTCCAGCATAGCACAGGAGCATATGGAGACAGCAGTGAAAGCAGATTATGTCTTTTTCTATATAATGCTGTGATTGAAATATAGGGTGGTTATTCAGGACTGGTTTGCTTAGTTTCAGTCTGGTATTTCCTCCATTCTGCTCCTTGAGTGGGATGGGTGGGATTGCAAATTTCACATCCAAACCCATTTATTCATGGCTTAATGCTGGGCAACTGCAACAGAGCACAAATTTGAAGAAGGGACCTATTCTAGAGCAGTAAAATTAAAGGAAGATACAACTTCTGATTCAGGAAGATCCTTAAACGGAAGTGAGGGAAAATACACTGGGACAACCATTTCCTGGTGCTTTTCCCTTTTCTTACTCTCAGTCATCAGTAATTCACTTCTGATCACTGTCTGAAACACCAGACCAAGCATTGTTATTCCTACACTCAGAAACAAGAGTACATCTAAAACCTCCTGTCTAAAAAGGTGTAATCAGATTTTTTTTTTAATTAAAAAAAAAAAAATAGTGTCTCTCCATGAGGTGATTGTGCTTGTGTTGAACTCCATCAAATTAAAAATACTGACATCCTCCCTAGGCATGTTCAAAGTGATTTTAGAGGAAGTGGGCCGGGAAGAGTTTCAGAATGAAAATTTGTGTATCCCTACCTGAGAAAACCATAGTAATAAACTACCTGAAAAAGCTTCTATCCAAAGGAACACCAACTACATTGCAGCAGTACCATTCCCAATGTGTTTCCTCAATCCAAGAAAGCCAAGGGCATCCTGCCCTGGATCAGGAATGAGTTTATACCACTTATTTAAGCAACAGCATTTAACAATTCACTGGTAAACATTACTTTTGTTTTGTTCTCAAGCAGCAAATCTGGTTTTTGAGGAAAAAAAAATATATTGCAGTAAGGCCTTTAGTCTCTCAAACTCTGTTGAGCTTTCATGTAGAAATAAATTAATCTTTATGTGAAAAATGATTTTTACCTTTCAAACTGACACTGTGAAAAATAACATTTCTACCATGTCTGAATGTTGACATTAACCATCGACATAACTCACAGCTACTTAAATACCACTAAAATTAATCCAAGTAAAATAAATTATGGTGCAACACAAAAAAAAAAAAGCCAACCCTACCTCACAAGAATCAAACTACATTTATATTAGAGGAGGGAAATTCATAGTAACTTTCAAGTAAAATAAGTGCCATGCTTACACATCTAAGAGATGACAGAGAAAGAAGCCATAGCCCCTAAATGCCACACAACAGCAATTGATTATTATTTTTAGATTAAGGGGCAGTGACATGGAAAAACACATGGTTCTGACTACTTTTTACCAATCTCAACATTTTTGGTTGGACCTGGATTCGGGAAGATGTGGATGGAGGAGATTTGTGCTGTGGTGGATCTATTCATTACCCACATCATTTCCAGCTGTTGCAAATGGTTGTGGCAAAGGCTTAAAGCCAATTAACAATTTAAGCATAACTTAGGCATTTACAAACAAAACTGAGGGACCAAGCTGCGCTTAAAAAGAATCTTTATTTACTGCTGCTGACCCCTGCACTTCTCCTCTTCTCAGGTAGTAATAGAAATATTCTTTTGAAAAATACAAGGAAAGCTTTCCTGCTTTTTTAGGAAATTCGCTAATTAGACACTGTTCTGACAACCACAGACAACCTCTTTCACAGTTTCTAGGCTTTATATTTGCCTTCATGTATCTTTAGAGGCATGTAAGTTTCTTTTTTATTTTTGTTTATGGAGCGTGCAGCCAAACAAAACCCTACCTGTGGGCCAACTGAATTATATCACAGTGTATCTTCTATTTTCTTTAAATTCACTCCAAAGGATCTTTATTTTTTTGTTTTTTGGTGGGGGGAGGTCACAGTGCAATATTTCTACTGCAAAAGTTAATAATTTTGATAGCCAACTACAAACATTGCCAATTTGAAGGCAGTTCATGACATGTGCATGTATGTTGTTAACAACTGCACCTTAAATCTGCCTGTTCCAAAAGAAATTTTGGGAAAAAAACCCAAAACAACCCCCAGACCCAAAGGTTCCCTTGCAAGTGAGACTGCAATGACAAGACAGACTCACACCGAAAGACAATCTGCATTTTTCTAGCAGGCCTACAATGGGAATCAGTGGGATCCCAGCGCCGGGGTAATTAGCATTCCTGCCAGCTGGCTTGACAACGAGCATGTTCATTTGCCAGGAGAGGACTGTGTGCTTTTCAAGGAGCAATTCTTATTCTGCTGCCTGGAGATGATCTTCCTGCCTTTTGTGGCTCTGGCATTGTTTTTATTTCCCCCCCTCCAGAAGAAACAGCAACTGCTCCTAGAAGTGACAGCGCTGCTTGTTACAAGATGTGTTCACAGAAATTGTTGTAAGAGGGATTCATTGGAATAGTTTAAAAACTACACTTTGGCACTCATGAATTCCACATTACAATGGGCTACATGTTCTTCAGAAAGAAGTAAAAGGATGGGAATATTCCACAATATACTGCTGAAGTGATATGCTAAATATGAGCTATATTCACAGTACTGGACACAAACTGCATGCAAACGACAGTAATTTAAATCTGGCTACACAGAAACAGCCCTTATGGTCTCTAAGCTGTTTCCATCTCCTTCTATAACCGATCCAACATCTTAATAACTGGAAATTCAGATATCTTCATTTAGATCTTGGTCTCAGAAGCCATTTGGTGTAGATATAGCCTTATATTCCTGTAAAGCAGCTTTACAGATTAGGGCTTGAAGCCCTGTTAAAAAGACAGAATTTATTTAAGGGTCATGCACTTATATTAGGGTGGGGAAAAAAATTCAGAATGTAGATTCAGAAAGTTCTGGGTTTATATATATATACAGTAGAAGAATTCTTTATTAGTATAGCAGTGCAGTAAAATGAGATGTTTTATTTGTGACTCCGTGGTGTATTTTAAGCATAAATATCTACATCTAGATTTTCTGAATATGCCCTTATTTTTCTTTATATCCCGTTATTTTTCCTTATCAACATATATTTAACCATAAAAAAGGGCATCATTCTGAATTGTTTAGAGAAATATCAAACCAAAAAAAAGCAAACATAGGGAAGGCAATTCATGTGACTCAGCTTCAGACATCTGAAAATTCCATATCTACTCCAGAGTAACTGCTCAGGCTCTGTTTGTCATTTGTGGGAGGAAACAGGCAAGCCTAAAACAAAATTTTTTATCATTTCATAATCTGTTAAGAAACCATTCAAGACAGATGTAATTAGTTTCTGTGTCTACTGACCAAGAACAAACCTAGAGCATTATTTCAACTTAGTGCCTAGGTTCAGGAGGATAAAATTAAGTGAAATAATTGCAATTCATTTTAATAACACTGAAAAGACATTGCTTTCAAAACACATGTTGATCTATTTTTCTGCAAAGCTAGAGATAACCAGGCAGTAAACATACCTGGGCTTTACAGAAAGAGGTCTTTGAAGAAGGAATGCTGAGGAGGTGACGGATGAACATAATAAAAAAACAAAAAAACCCAAAAAACCAGCATCCCAGACTTTGGTTTTCTTGTTGACAAAGATGATCAAAAAAAGGTGGATGTGGCTTTGGAACTGGCAGGGATGGAGCATCTGACCTGCAAGGAGACACTGACAGAGCTGGAATTGCTCATCCTGAAGAAGGGAAGGCTCAGGGGGATCACATCCATGAGAAAAAATATCTTGTGGGAAGGAGTGAACATTGAGGCTTAAAATGTGAAATTTTAACACCAAGTTTTAAAATGGGAGATGCCATTTGAACACCAGAAAATGGGGTAGGTTCTACATTTTAGCTGTGTGTGATTTGTGTTTGTTTGGTAGTTGGTTTCTTTGGTTTGTTTGTTTTGGGGTTTTGTGGTATTTTTTGTCTTTTGTTTTTGTTGATGTTGTTGGGTGGTGGTTTCTTTGGTTATTGTAGATTTTGGTTTTTCGGGTTTTTTTGTTTGTTTGTTTGTTTGTTTGTCCCAAGAAGGAATAATCTGACATTGTTCTCTTGATTTTGGAACAGCTTCTTTATTTCTCTTATTTAAAATAGGTGAAGATTTGTCCCTGAAGTAGTTGACTTTATCTAGTGCTATACAGTTTTGCATGAAATAATAACACATAATTTGTTCATTAGCACTTTATCTCCCCTAGGAGCTGGTCATAGGCAGAACACTATATATTTGCATACATACATACATACATATATATATATACATACATATATATATACTATATATATACACATATATATAGGACAGTTTCATAATGTGCTTGCAGTTCCAATTTTCAAAAATAAATTTAGATATGAAAATATTTTGGTTCCAACCAGTCCCAGCCTTTTAGAATGACAGCTGACAAACAAAAATTGTGTTTCCTCTCCTATACCAAACTAGTTTTTTCCTGGTAGCTGTATGGATAATCAGCTATATTTGTAAAAAGCAGAAGTTCTAATTTTAGGAATTGCATCTTCATTTCCAGGGGAAGGTAGAGGACCAAGGAGACTTGTCATTTTACCAGAAGCTGCTGCATTTGCAAGTGTGTGCAGACCATATGTGTGAGCTCACACCACAACAGGCTGAGGAAGGCTAAAACCTGAAGGTATTTGCAGCACTGGTTTGGCTTTGCAAGTTCAGTTTGACTTCAGTCCTGCCTGCACAGAGCACAAACATTGTGTGAAGGACAGTCATCCATCCCAGCTCATTAACCCATTAATTGTTTCATGGCTGGGCTGCAGTGGTCCAGCAGCACTCATTGCAGTGTACCAGTGCAGCTGGAGGTCACACAGACACAGCAGGTATATTTCTAAATACTCCTTTTTAGAATTGCATTTCCTTCCTTTTTAATTTGTTTTTATGTTTATTTTTTATTTTTTAAATTTCTTTTATTTTGTCAGACATGTTCTCAGTGCCATCTCATCTGCTCTCAAGTTCATGACACATTTTTTTCTTTTTTTCTATTGCTTCTTGTGCTTCCTCTCAAAACATCACTTTTAAATACAAGCAAAGCCTAAGCCCTCCCACACAGAGGCAGGTTTTCTCTCAGAATTAATTCCAGGTTGTGCAAGACCTGTGCATGGAAGACTAACTTTTACAATTTTAAAACTCCACAGATCTCTAAAATGAATTTAAAATCGCCAATGCCCAGAGGAGATGGTATAATACCACAGTAATGTGAGCTATAAATCTGATGTAGCTAATCAGACCATTGCTAAAAAACTAAAAATCTCCAGTTTCAGCATTTTTGGTGCTGCTTTGGGGTTGAGTATTCAGTGTCTCATTTTATGGGCTGGTGTTTGCAGAATCCTCACGACCGCAACACAGCTCAGCTCTGCACATTTAGGCCACTGGGTATTTCAATCATTCTGCAGCTGATCAAACTGTTTGCTCAGTCCTGGCTGCTCAAGTGGGCTTTTTTTTTTTTTTTTTTCACAATTCAATGTTCTGATCTGAGAGATATTGAGCAGCTCTGTTGTAATGACTCGTGTTAATTGTTCTGAGGACTCATCCTGGGGGCACGACCAAATCGATGTTTTCATTCCCACTGAAGGAATTTAATCAGCATTTCCACTGGGATAAGGCAGCAAGCAGATCATGTGTTCCTCTTTCTAGTCAATCACAGTGCAAATGAAATAGCACAATATAATTTATAAACACCCTCTTTTTTTTTTTTTTTTGCACTTCAGTAGACTCGGAGAACATGCAGTGCCAGTGATTATGTCAGATTATTTTGTCTAGATAAAAAAGAAGTCACAGGCTTTGTAACTTCAAGGTGACTCCTAACTCCACCATGAAACAGCATATTTTCACATTCCTGGATGTGGTAATTCTATAAAGCTATTCACCTCTGAAATCTGATTAACAGAAGACATTTATCTCCATAAGTTTGCTCCACAGATTTAAAACAAAACAAAATGGATTTCCTTGACCTATTAACACTGTAATTATTATTGCTCTGATTCCTGAAGTGTGACTCCCAAGGATGTTAGCAGACAGTGTGTTACTGTAGCACTGAGGTGCAGGGTATGATTAATCTTGTTTTATGCCTTCACATAAAATAATTCACGTCAAAGGCAACATCTTCACCCATTTGCATCAGCAGCAGCTAACGAGCACACAGACACTTTCAGACAAGCAAAACTTTTCAAAGGATGCTGCGTTGAGCTCCATGTCTGCAGGAAGTGACATGAAAATGAGGTGATTAGTTATGTTCCACGCAGCAGAAGACAGCTTTTCAGGCAGCAATGGCAAGAATTGCCACCTATTTGCTGATATGTCCAAAGAGATTAAAACCCTTTTTGTGCTGATGCAGCATCTTCCCCAAAAGCAGTGCATTATTCTGTTACCACCGTGGCCAGCACAGTCCATGTGTGTAAGCAGTGGCCATCAGGATTAATCAAATAAAAAGAAATTGAACGTTACTTTCCGTTTCTCAAGAGTGCCATTATTGTTGCGTGACTGTCGTGCGCTTCCATTATCAAACCCTTTTTCAAATTTTTATAATAAGGCCATAAAATTAACTTTGGGCCTTTATGTGCTCTACAGGCTCCATGCTGAGGACTGAGACTGAAAATAAATTCAGGCAACTCTTGGGCTGGGTCTGAGATTAAAGAAAAAAAGTAAGCAGAAAGGATTTTAGGCTTCTTTCAGGATTTTTTTACACCACTTTTTCTAGTGGTGAAGTGATTTAATGACATAATTTTTTTAAGAATTGGGCCAAAAAAGGATTCAGGAACTACAGAGGTGTACTGATAGTTCTATAATTAAGATCACAATGAACCTAAGAAAAGATGTGGAAAAGAGCCAATATTCCTGCCACAAATGGCAGTTCTGCTTCACTTGTTGCAGTCCTTTAATAGAGATGATATGCACAAGGATAAAGGAAATACAGTGGAAACAAGCACACTTGGATTTGCAGAGGGCACTTGATGAGGTTCCACATGAAAGGATCTTTCCAGGGAGTGCTGAAATGGCCCTGCCATAGCCAGGAGCCTAATTACAGAACAGAAAATGTCTTTTTCAGGACAAAATGTTACCAGTGGCATTCCCTGGGGGTCATTGCTGGAGTCAGCTTCACTCATCAGCGACCTGGAGGAAATTGTGAATGGGGAAATTGTCCAATTTGAAGCTCTCTGGTTCAAACGCTGCTCTGATGATGAGCAGCTCCAGAAGGACGTGGAAAACTGAGTGGTCAGAAGAGCGAAAGATGAACATCAATGTGCTCAAAGGGAAGAGAGAAAATCCCTAAAATGTGCCTGCACTGTACTGAACTGGGAAATGGCCATGTTGGCTGCAAAGAGCACAGGATTGGAGAAGGAGGAGGGACACAGCTTTGCATAAACATTGGCAGGATGAATACAGTGCTGCTTGTCACCTTGACATTACTGAAATTAGGGAGAACTTGCTGAAATTCACAAGAAATCAGCTTAGCCTGTTTTTTTTTTTTAAAAAAAAGTAATTCTTGGCACGGTGGGTTGTGATCTTCTGGAGCCTTCCAGACGATGCAGCACCCAAGGGTTCAAAAAGGATCTGGACAAATTCAGGCACTGCAGATCCAAGGATGATACTAAACACACTGACCAGGGGTGTACTTTTAATATTCTTGTCAAAGATTATCATTGCCACAGCCAGAGACTCATCCAGATGAAATACCTGACCTAATATGAAGCATTTTTGTATTCTTAAGAATTTACCACTATCATGGTAGGGGAATTTAGCTAAGAATCCCTTTTTTTTCATTCATATAAGTAGTGTATTTAAAAATAAACTCTCCAAGAAAACATTCTGCATACATAATGAATACATCCATTAGAACAGAAAGTACATGTTAAAAAGCTACTTTTTCAGAAGCATATCCTTTTAATGTTGTTTATAGGCTCTTTACTTGGTGTTCTGTAGGAAATCTAATTATCCGATGATTTAATTTTATACAGGAAAAAAAAAGTTTGTTAGGGGATTACCAAGAAGAGGGTTGCATTTCTCAGCTGAAAAACTAAGTAATAATATCCTCTTTCCTGAAATAAAAATAAATGTGTTCAATGAAGCCAGGAGATAACTGTGGTGTTTCCATTTCAAGGGTTTAGGTAACATCATGTAGTCACAAAAATCAAAATAATTTGGCATTTCTGTTTTAAGAGTAAAACATGTATAAACATTTGAATTTATTGTGGAGAAAATCTTCCCATCTAATCTTACAAAAAGCTTTTTGAAGGCGTTTGAAGAGGCATAGATTGATCTTGTAGCTTTCACTATTACCTATGTAAAAACAAATATTCATAAATGTTACAAGAAAAGGCAAATGTGAAGTTACCTGTCAGCAATACATAAATAGGTGTAAATACACCAATTTCCCTTGATTCCTGAAACTCTGACATCCGAATGTGAGCCAGGAGTCCTTATTGTGGCAATAATATGTGTATTAGGAAATTTCATATAAAGCTGCACAAGGCAAAATTGCAGTGCTACTACCAGGGCCAACCTGTTTGGTTCTTTTGATTAAAAAAAAAAAAAAAGAGAATAGTACTAAAAAAAGCGATTAGTTATCCATAATGATTTATCAAAAAACTTTAAGATTAAAAAAAGAGAGAAAAAAATTAGTTTTAAATTTCCAATATCCACTTCACCCCATGTCCTCAGTGCCAGTGCAGAATTCTTGTATGACCCCAGAAAGTTCCTAACATTTTTATTGTCGAAGTCTCAATTTGTAAAATTCCTTGTGACTTCCAATCCCTTTGGGGTTTGCAGGGACCCAAGTATTACAACACTGGGGGCTGTTTTGCTAATTCAGTTGCAACAGGAATTGACAGAGAAGGGAAATTTGTTTCCCAAGATGCCTTTTGTGAGAGGACCTAATCTCAGTAAAACTCAGCATCAAGGGAGGGATGTGAGCACTTGGGGCTGCCTTGTCTCTTCACCATCTCTGTTTGCATCCAAAATTGTGAATAACAGTGCAGGGAAATGGGGCAGCTGGAGCTGCAGGTTTATGTCCCTTTCAGGAGTTGTAAAGTTTGAGGGAACAAGACTGGAGTCTGCTTACAAGGGAAGGAAATTCCTTCCCGGTCTGATCAGATGGAGAATAATTTATCCATGCCCCAGCTCCCAGCGTCCAGGGAATTCTTAGCTGGGATTCCCACACTGCCTTCTGAAGGTGCTCCTATGTGCACAAAAAACCCCATTTACATCAGAGACTGGAATCTGCTTTTCCTTTCTCCAGGCACAGAGGAGGATGGTGGCCTTTCAGCTTTCCCAAAGGGAACGCACCTTGCACTGCATTTCTTACATGTGGGGGCATTGGCCAGGTACAGTTTTTGCTGGAGACAAAAATCACTCTTCTGCCACTGTTCTTTCCCACTAATTCACCAAAATCCCTGCCCAATAATTTGGTGAATCACTGGGCCTGCTTCTCCTTGTACTTTGAAGTTGTAGTTGCTGGGCTACTCGGTGGCTAAAAATCAGGCTTTCCACCCACCCCACTATTTTAAAGTGTGGAAAGTCCCTGAAATTAGCACTGTCCATCACTATATACCAATAACAAACAACCCAAAAAAATAGTGTTTCAATATTTAAAACAATGTGAAATCAATTCTAGAGAAATGTAATGTATATAAAGGGGGCAATCATGTTGCACATCATTATTAAATCTCATTTTACTTCCAGGAGATATATATTTGTGTCTAAGATTAAACACAGCTTTCAAAGCGCCTGTGCCCCATTCCACCTGCAGAAAACTCAGTGGAAAGCCCACCACACCTTCAGCAGAGATGAGGCTGAACTGATTCTATTGTGCACTATGGGAAAGAAATTTGATTCTTGAGGATTTTCCACCTGACCTTTTTTATGACAAAAAAAAAAAATCTTCCTATGTCTAAAAATGAGTGAAACCAAACATTCACTCAAATCCACACCTGATGGAAGGGAAGAAGGCATTGTGAAAGATATTGTGGAGTGACCAGGAGGCAAGAAAAAGAAGATGAGATTTCATTAATAACAATAAAATTATTGTTCAGCTTCATCTATGGAAGCTCCTATCCAGAAGAACAAGGGAATTTTTCAGAATTACTGAAGAAAAATAATCCTTTTTTTTGCTGAGAGTGGACATGAGGATTCAAATTTGCTTTCAATGTTGTACATTTCCCAGCCTTATTTGTGTTTTGCTAACTTTGATGAAATGAATTACAGCACTATTACTTTTTGTGTTACATCTACAATGAAAGCTCACATCACAGATGGGTAAAATTGAATTTCGTAAAAAACCAGGAAGAGTGTAATTACATAATTAGATTTCAGCAGCAGGAGAATAAATGGGAATTGATATTATTAGAATAACAATAAATATAATATTGCAAACTACACACTGAAACTGATCTTCAGTGAAGGCATGCAATGTTGCCGTCAAATATACAGATTTGCCAATGGAAGGAAATCATATTTATGGGTGAGGTATGCCAGATTTTGCTGGATCAGAAAAGGATATTAAAGTTTTTTAAAAGGTAAAATTTTACATTATATTTTCTGTAAAGAAAATTTCTATCTGCTAATAGAAAATTTCTATCTGCTAATTTCTGAAAATTTCTATCTGAAAATTTCTACCAAGCTAAGAGATGGCCAAATTACATTCGGCATTAATACAGGAAAACAGTCACTGATATGAAGGAAAATTGAACTAAGAGTTAATTCTGTCTTGGAAGGCATTCTACCACACTTGTGCGTATTTAAAGTTTTCACCCTCCTTCATTCCAAAAACTCACTTGCACCCTTCTGAGCCCCTCTTTACCAAAAGAAAACAAAATTTTTCTCCCTCCCTGTTGCGCTGCCACCCAACCTTTCACGCCGGCTCCTTTCATGCCATCCCCTGCAAGCCCTGGGTCCATCTGATGGAACGGGCACATGGAAGCAGCTGCCAGCCCTCAGCATCCCCTGCCAGGGCCCTGACCCGGGGCTGCCCCGCGCACCGTCCGTCTGTCCCGAGCAGCGGGAGCTGCGATCCTCCCCTCACTTCTCATTTCCTTCCCCTCCTGAGAGCTGCAGGTGGGAGAGCTGTGCTGGGAGGGGAGGTTTGAGTTCATTCAGGGCTTGTGGAACTACGTTCTGGTTTTTCATTTTTTTGGGGTTTTTTTTCTCCCTGTATTTCATATGGGTTTTCATGTTTCACAGCTTGGTTCGAGCCCCGAGACTAAACGAAATTCCAAAATGTGAGCCAGCTTTCAAACCTCCAAGTTTTTGCAAGGTTTATGCCGTGCTCATTTGTAATTCCACTCTGTGCCTGGCTTGTTAACTACTCCAGAGCTCGAGACAGTTTAATTTTGAGGAGTTTGTACAGCCCTGGATATGATTTTACTCAAACTGATGATCCCTGTGTCCACCAAAGGGTAGCAGCAAACAAGACCAGGCTAATTCTTATGGCAACCACCCTCCCCAGCCAATCTATTGGGAAATAAATGCCCAATATCTTATATAATAAGCCTTGAAATAAGGTATTTCAAAAATGTTCCTGTGACTTGGCTGCTGGGAACTCTTTCAAACTGACTGCAGCTGTAAATTTTTTATATTTAATACACCCTTATATGTTTATATTTAATATATACCCCTTTTCACACGTTTATAATCATTAGTGGTTTTTCATTCCATACTTTTAGGAGCCTTTTTTGGTCATAATAACCCGTGATTTGTTTTGAGCTTCCTTCTGCAGTCTACAGTCCAGCTTTTATTTCTTTTATAGTACCAATTTCTTACCTGCAAATTATTTTTCATTTCTGTGAGGACATAAAAAAAGAATGTGCATTATTGACCAGACCAGGAACTTAAGAGCTATAGGGGCTACTTTGAGAATAATGGAGTGCTGTAATTTTCCTTTAAAGGCTTAGAAATACTGAAATATTCATTGTCATAGACTTTGCCACACATAAAAATGCACATAAAAGTTCTTCCAACAAAGGAACAGTGGATCATGTTTATAAGATAAGATTTTTTTTTCTCCTCTACTCTTTTTGTGTGTCTGGGATTCTGTGAAAAGGTAAAGTCACAGTGCTCCCTCAGTAGGAAAAGAGGGAGAAGGAATCCCTGACTCCATCCTCTTTTTGCTGAGGGTAATTGAGTCAAGAATGACATAAACCCTTTAGAAAAGGAGATCCACAGGTTAAAGTAAGAAAACATGGCAGGAAAGTTGCCACCAGGTGGTTCTATCTAAAGTCAATAATATAGGGTTGAATGCAGGGTTGAGTTAATATGGTGGCTTTTGACTCCTCACAAAAGCCATTATTGCACTTGATGACTCACGGAGTAAGGAAACAATTACACCTTTAAAATATTCCTATTGGGCCTTCAGGGCTCGCCTGAGTGTTTTACACTGAGTTTCTGCCACTTGAAGACTGAATCCTCCCCCGCCTAATCAAAACAAGATATTGAGAAATTAGTTTTCAAAGGGAGATGTCCCTGCACAGTGCCAGAGCAGCAAGATGAAAACGTACCCGAAGGCACAGGGCTGAGGACTTTGTTTCCACATCAAACACGGGGAGATCAGTCTCATTTCTCCTTTGTGCTGAACAGAATTGCAGTTCTGACCTGCTGAGCCCAGCTCTTGCCAACATCTCTGTGTCCTTTCTGGACAGAGAAAGCCCCCGGTGGACGGGGAGGATGGAGCTTTGCTTGAAGGTTTTAGAAATGTTGGAGTTTGATTAATATTTCTCACTAGGTCATTGAAATGCCTGGGAGAACACTTCAATGTTAACAACGTGTTCTGTCGTTTCTACAGCATTTTCTGCCTCTTTGCACTTTCGTACCAAATGAAAGCAGAAATGCCTGCCAGACAACATTCACGGAGTGGTGCAGATTCAGCAAAAATCATAAATTTCAGCAAAAGGGTTCAAGAGGGGTTTTGTCCAATGCAAATATAGAAATTGTATCCCATTCAAGATTAGCTGAAATAGTTAAAGATGTGCATAAAGCTGAATTCTTATTACTGATGTTAGCCTCCCTTTTAAGGAGAAATTCAACTTTTGTAATACTTTTTGCTTCTGTTCTTATGGCATGTTCAAAAAAGGACAAATTACTGAGGTTGAGTTGAATTACACGGCCTAAAGTCACATATGACATGTAAAAGTTCTCCCTCCTGGACTTTCAAAGTGTATTTCTGAGATATTTCAAATATCTCAAAGTGCTCTGAGATATTTCTGTAATCCAGGGAGCGCATACTAGTACTATTAACTTGATATTAAATGGATAGAATTCTTTTAGGCACAGTTTTTTTTTTCATTATTTCTTTTGTATGAGATTAACCCCACATAATCTCATAAATCCACGAGGATATCATGCGAATGATAAATTAACTACCCTGAGGATACTGAAAAATTAATTCTCTGTGATTAAGAATTTGATATACATACATCTACACCTGCACACACATATATGCATTCCTATAAAACGTCCTTAATCTTTTCATGGAAGTCCTGAATTTGTCGTCTAAATAATGACTAGGAAGAATGCACATATTTACCAAATTTTTCTGCAGTCTATCCTCTGCTGACAATAAGCAGACAACACTGGCTTTTAAATTCTACGATCTCTGAAGTGAAACAAAGCAAGAAAAATATTAAAATTTAAATAAACTCTTCTCTTGCCTTAAAAATTAATTAAAGTTTTTTCTTTCTTGATTAGACCATGGTTTGATTAACATTTTTTAGCTGGTGTTAAGCTTTGATTTCATGCCCAGGCTCTTTCCCCTGCCATTTCTTTGTACCAGCCCAATACCTGTGTGGCTGTGAAGTTCACTGGATCAAAGAACTGATCTGCTTTATGAATTACCTTCTTTTATTCCCCCTTGCCACTCCTTCATTGGTATATTTGTCCACCTTTGTATTTCAATGACTTCTGGCTTTATGTTTAACACATTCATATATTTAGTATTTGAGATCATAGGCACACATTCAAAACAATCAAGAATAAGCTTTAACTCAAAGTTCATAAAATTCATTAATCTCAGAATTAGTCAAACTGATATTTTGAGCTGTAGGGAAGAGTATGCCCTCCTAAATGTCATCGATGGAGAGTTTCATGATAATCAGTAATTTAGGGAACTTGTGTTGATTCCTGGCAGGGGAAGGGTTTCACAGTGGCTCACTGCAAGCTCAAAGCATTTACTGGTTTTAGGTTGGAAATGCAACATGTGTGTTCTATTTCCATCTGTGAGAGGGGGGCAGTTCTCTGCTGTCCATGGGGCAGTTTTCCTTATCTCTCCCACAGCCAATCCTCCCTCCAGGAGCTCTCTGCTGTCCAAGGCCCATTCATCATTAATCACCTTCTGTCCATGGCCCATTCATTATTAATCACCTTCTGTCCATGGGCCATTCATCATTAATCACCTTCTGTCCATGGCCAGGGAGTGTCCCTGCAGGGCCCATCCAATCCCAGCATCCCATGGGGAGATGCCCCGCCCAGGGGAGGAGCCAAGCATTCCTACCTGGATCCAATCTGAGCTTTGGGACACCCCAGCAGCCTCTGCCCCCTGCATTGCCAGAGGAGCAGCTTTCTGCTCCCTGCATGGCCAGAGGGAGCCCAGGCCCATCTGCAGCAGCCCTGGAGCTGCAGAGGAAAACTCCCCCCTTGTGCAGGATCCGTGCTGCAGCAGAGCCACAGCTGGCACTGCAGGAGGGCTGAGCCCCCCTGGGATGGGGCTGGGACACCGCCCTGGCACTCAGGGGGCAGGGACTGTGATCACTCTGGCACTGGTTTGTTTTGTGCTATTGCATTTGTATTGTTAGTGTTCCTACTACAGAACTGTTATTCCCACTCCCATATCTTTGCCTGAGAGCCCCTTCATTTCAAAATTACAATAACTCGGAGGGAGGGGGTTTGCACTTTCCATTTCAGGGGAGGCTCCTGCCTTCCTCAGCAGACACCTGGCTTTTCAAACCAAGACATTACTGAAGGTGAACAAAGAATCTCAGGCCTTGAAACCAAGGTTCCCCAGCAGGTAATCTGGAAATAACTCACATATGCAATGGGGTCTCCCTTACAATTCAGTTCTTAGTAGCCTAATTTTAACAGGTCAATTCCATGACCTGACTTCACTACAAAGCCCCTAACCATATTCATTGATTTCAGAAAGTGGTGAAATTCTGATTTCTATCCATATTTTGAAAACAGAGATTTCCTGGAAGGCAAAATTTTTCCCAGCAATAAGTCTTCCCCAGAAATCACAGCTTTTTCATGTTTCATAAATGGTTTCATTTTGTCTGTGCACTTTTTAAGCCCTTATGCCTGTTTTGAGTAGGGTTTTTCTGAACCTAAGCATGGAGGATTTATCAACCCTGGACCCTGCTGAGCCAGGGCTGGTCAGAGCTTGATCTGTAAGACAGAAATACCCAAAATTCACCCAAGACTATGAGCATCAAGCTGAGGAGTCCAAAGGACAAGCATCTGAAGCCAAAAATGCCCAACACTCTGCCTTGAGGACACAGAAGTTTAATACAGATGGCATGAAAACGGAATAAGGGTCTGTTAGAAAAGATACTGTAAAATAAGTTGTTTATCCCATACTATAAATCATGTGAGCTGCAGGGTCATGCCCCAGGTATAATTTTGAGAGAAGGAAAATTCTAAAATCATAATGCATTAGTGTGCTTTGGATGAAGCCATCTACTCTAGGAGTGTAAAGCTGCATGTAAGCAGGAGTCTTGAACATCTCTTTATGCCTAGATCGGTCATATCTTCTGATAATTTTTTAAGTTAAAAAGACAGGCATTTTCATGTGAATGGAAAGAAAACGCCACTTTGATTTCCACAGAGAGGAAGGCAGGAGGCAACCAAGAGCAAGAGAAACACAACAACCATAAAAGCAGAGGAAATCAGTGAAAACAAGGTGGAGGTACACTGCTTAGCAGGATTTCTGACATGCCAGACAAATAAATAAATTGCTGCACTTGCTTTGAATGCAGTTTTCCTGCATATGGGCATGTTGAATCCACAGAAAAGGAGGTGAAGGGGCCACAGTATATGTAAAGAAATATTTATAGTGACTATTTTGATCTAGATATTTAAAGAAAGAAACATAGGAAGAATTGCCATATGCTTTAATGGCAGAAACTCCTTGCATTTAGCAAAACAGAGCTCCAAGATGCACAGTGGTGGAATTGTAAGTTGTCCACTGCCAAGATTAAAAAACATTAAAATGGAAGGGAAAGTGATCAAAAAAGTCACCTGTGCAACTGCTTACATATTTCTGCAATTCTCCACCCATGCTGATCATGGGAGATTTTAACAATACAGATTTGCACCGAGTAATGTAAACATCCTGACCCTGACGAAAGTGCCTGCAAGAGAATGCTGTGATCCACAAAATTAAAAACAAACAAACAAACAAACAAACAAACAAAAAAAAACTGAACAAAAAAATCCTCCAACCACAGGAGAAACTGTCTTGGAAACAGTATTTTATTTATGGATACTCCAAGACTAAGGAAAGTTGTAATGCACATGATCATAATTGGTTGAATTCAACACAGGAGCAAGAAATTGCTTCAGAGAGTGGGAGAGCAGAAGGAGATGCAGCTGCATCAAGGAAATTCTGGGGCCTTAGAAATCTGGGAAGTAATATGGAATTAAAATAGGTTAAATTTTACATTCAGAAGATGGGAAAAGGTGCTTTCTTCCCATTCTGTGTTTGCTAAACATCTGCGGGCGGATTCTGTAAATACCAGATGTTTGTTGAAGTGTCTCTTAGCAGGCTGATAAGCTCATTCCAGAATGGCTGAATATGTTTTGAGGCTGTCAGTGCTCTCACACTCCACTTTACCCTGATTTTGCCTCATCCTCATTTGTGCTTTAAATGAGAAGCAGCTGGTTTAAATACCATTTGTGCCTGAATTGCTAAAACCAGCCATAGCTAATAGGAGAGAAAAAAAAAGAGAGGAAAAGAAAAGAAAAGAAAAGAAAAGAAAAGAAAAGAAAAGAAAAGAAAAGAAAAGAAAAGAAAAGAAAAGAAAAGAAAAGAAAAGAAAAGAAAAGAAAAGAAAAGAAAAGAAAGAAAAGAAAAGAAGAAAAGAAAAAAGAAAAACTGAATGTAAACAAGTCGGAATCTCATCCATGCCAGAAACAGACTCAGAGGATGGTCAAGGTGATCCAAATATGGTTAAAATCTCATTTTAGTGTAATTTTTGTACTCAGTTTCTACCCTTTCCCTCTCAGGGCAGCTGAGACTAGCTGCACTAGTTATTCCAGTTATTTTGGGACTACTCAGAAGGATTTGAGATGGGTGCCCCACAAGGATCCCAGGATCTGGGTGCAGCACAACAGCTGTCTCACAACTGAAAAGTTCCACACATGAGATAAAATGGAAGAGAGTTATTTAGGGGATTGGCTAAGAGGAATTAACTGTGGTGAAATCAAATGGTGGAATTAAATAAGAGGGAAAACCTAGGTGGAGGTGTAGGAAAAAGAGTCTGGCACAAAGTAGGGAGGCTGATGAGCAACATGACAAATCCTTGTTGCACAGCAGTGATATCTGGGCTATAAAAAAACTAGATAAATTATTATAAATGCATCCTGTAAAACAGCTTGTATGATGCAATTTTGCAGTTCTTTTTAATTCTACATCAAGAATATTTTACATATTCTGTGATGTGACTCAGGAATCTTTGAGCGTTGTGAGGTAATTCTGAGACAGCAGTCAGTAATTTACGTAATTAGCATAACAGTATTTAATTATATGATTACTGTAAATATGTGCAAAACTTTGATGGTGTAATTAGAATGTGTAATAACTACTTGTAATTACGTAATTAAGTGTGATGACATAACCAAACTTCTAATGGGGAAAAAAAAAGTATTTTCAAGCCCAGCTATAGAAAATGGTATAGTGCAAGTTATAGAGATGGTAAGCTGTTTATATTTATATTTACATTACTATATATAAATATTTAAATTGACATCAGTATGAATTCTTCAAAATAAGACCCAGAAAGACAGAGTGTGGATAACACATTTTGCAATAGAGCAGCAGAGTTCTCTCACTATTTCAATAAACTGGAAAGCTTCAAATTTTTTGTACATATATATACTTTCTCTTATATGCTCTCAATACCAGAAATGTGTGTTTGTGCTTATAGATACACACACACAAAACTTAATTCAGTTCAATATATGAGATATGCAACTTCACACATGAAGTTATTTTTGTATATTGCTACATATATCTCTACCTAAAAAGAAAGGAATATAAAATAACAGATGATGGTTCAGGAAATGCAATGATCACTTAAGTAATAGCTCTGACTACCCCATTCCCAGCAAAACAGGAGATTGGGTTGATGTGATCTATTATCTGAGCAGTGCTCATGATGCCAAAATAGAGAAGGGATAAACTCTGAAAAGATGTGTGAGATTCCTGGTAGAATTCCAAATGGCAATTCAATTGCGCCTAATAAGGAAATGCATGAATTGCTTCACCAGCAAATTCTGAAAAACACTTTAATAGCTTTGGTTGTTTTTTTTTTTTTTTTTTTTAATTCTTTCAGGCAGCCACAGAGACCTGTGACTTTCTCAAAGCAAATCTTCATCTTTTATTCCGCTCTGGAACTACATACACATTATGTTGGGTGCCTCAAATATTTTTTCTGCTGTGTATAAATCTGGGAATTCAGTGAAGCCACTTCAAATAAACATTTGTTGTTATTGGTCCATCCTGTTTCCCATTGTCATTGTTCCCCATACATACACAACATAAATGCAGGAAAAAGAATAATATTTTTCAGCTCTGTTATGTTTTCAGCTTTTGTTGTGATATTTGATATTTTTCAGCTTTTGTCATGTTTTCATTTATTTATGATTCAACTTGTAACACCTTTTTTCTTTTTTTTTTGCTACATGAATTGCACTAGAAGCTCCTTTTCTTCAATGTGGATTAGCCCAGTATTTCAGGTATTCTGAATGCAAAACCCAAACCCAACTAAAGCCAACTGTCAAATACTTTCCTATTTCTTTTTATGGCAAGATACATTGGAACTATATTAGCTTTACCCACAACACCATAATTTTAACATATTTTGTTTGACTAAAACACCCAGGCTCTCATTTAAAACCCAACAACCTCTAATACCTAAATATTAAGGTACATTGCAATTTGTGCCAAAGTAGTTTATTCTATTTTTGTCATTTTTGGTCTTCAGGATTACCTAGTCTATCATACATGAAGAACTTAAGGAATCAGACCTTTATGGTGCATCCATAGTCAATGCTATTGAAAAAATCATGTGAAGTTTTTTTCCAGGACAAATCCATTAATGATTGTTAATTCCATTAATGACTTCCCCACAAAGCAGTGGTTCAAATATCAGGGGCTAGAGACATGACAGAGCAAATAACAGATATTTTTACCCCTTTCCTACACTTGTTGATTTTTGCCAATGACATTGCTGAGGACAGGATATTTGATGAGATGAAACCTCAGCCTGAATAGTGTTTTTTGGTTTTTTTTCTAAATTACACTATTTTACTTCTTGTTTAACAATAGATACTTATGCATTTTGCAAATGTTTCCATCATTTCAGATGCTTTACTTGAATGTGTGACAGATTTGCTCTCTGAAATTCTCTCAGTTTTGAAGGGTATAAGTTGCCTATTTTGAGGTTTCTTTATATATATATATATATAAAATACTTCTGTAAAGAAGTATTTTCACAGTAAATTAAAGTGTTTTGGTTTTGTTTATTTTCCCCGTAAAAATAGAACCATATTATATTATATTATATTATATTATATTATATTATATTATATTATATTATATTATATTATATTATATTATAT